>NW_023459248.1:0-9688 GCF_013731165.1 Rhagoletis pomonella | reverse complement strand
AGAATGCTTATGTCCAATCGATCGTTGTTGACGAATCTGTAAGCATCGTACATAAGCTGAGCGCGATTACGGTGATGTACTTTATGGGGTTGCTCTACCAAGCCATCAGCAATTAAATGCCAGTTTTGTTCATCGTAGTTAATGCGATAGTAACCCGTGGATTGTTTATTCAAAATCAACCAATCATCAGCGGCAACTTCTTGGTCGGTGATAGTGATTTGTCTGGTATTGAGAAGGTAATGCGAAGCCGTTGTATTACGGAAGTCTGACTTGGAACGGGCAACATAGTTGAATGGCACGTAGTATGTTTTGTCCGAAGTAATGTTTACGTTATCATTGTAAGCAGTTTGGGTGATCGTGAACGTGTTGGAGCTGTAATTTCGTGTAACTGTTAGTAGTGGATAGCCAGATTGCTGTGACCATGTGGGGAACATAACGTCTATGCGCGCGGGAATGCTGAGTTGGTGTTCATCAACAGCACTCTGCAGTGCTGAAAAAAGCTCCCATTCCTCGGCAGAGTCGAATGCGCTGCATTAGTGGTTTGAGTAAGATTTAAGCGAAATTTATAAACAAGTAAAGCACTACTATATATGAAAACTTACTTCTGAGTTAGATATTTGTTCAAACCGGAACGAAATACTGAATCGCCGAGAGCATGCTGCCACATGAAAAGTACCGAGCAAGGTTTGGCATAAGAAGAGGTACCGTACCGAGCTGAAATCTCGGTGGGTGTTTGCGCATAATGGGTCATGGGCACCACGCTACCACTACCATCATAAATAAGCGCCGATTGGTAGTTGTTAGTATGCATTATTTGATAGACGTCCCACTCGGGATTAACCTAAATATGTTGGAGTATTAGAGAGGTGATAAGAAGTGGCATAGCATTCGTTATCCGCTTTGATTGCCAATAAAAAAAACTCACCTCATTTACGCCATGGTATGAGAAGAGTGTCGCGAAACCCTCTTTGAGCCACAGATATGTCCACCACCTAACTGCTACATGATTACCAAACCATTGGTGTGTGAATTCGTGTGCGATGATATTGGCGATGGAGTTCTGTGTGCTTGACGTCGACGAACTTTTGTTGTAAAGCAAGTACGCTTCACCATAAGTGACCAATCCCCAATTTTCCATAGCGCCACCCTTTCCAGGTATTGCCACTTGTACCATTCTCGGCAGCGCAAAAGGCACATCGTAGTACTCGGCCAAGCGCTGTAAGATCAATATACCCGAGAGTAGACCGAATTCATGATTGTCAACAGTTCCCGGCTTCGAATAGAGCCGGTGTGGCAGTGAATGCAACACACCTTCAGACCATTCATAGTCGGACACATGGAAAGCAATCAAATATGTGGAGACAGTCACATTTGTCTTATCGAAGACCGTTACACCAGTTCTGCAAAGAGAGACCATTTTTAAGGTAACACATTTTTATATAACACTAAATTTAAAGTTGTATGCTTACGAGCTGGCGGTTTCGTTTATCGGCATATTGGATATTGCACTATACGAAGGATCGTGTTTGATGGTTATTGTGAAGGTGGCGCGTTTGGCTGGTTCATCGTAACAGGGAAATGCGTGGCGGGCATTTGTGGATTCGAATTGTGTTGTTGCCATATAACTGTAAGTAAAAAATTTATTTTTAGCAATTAGACCAATATATATATGTGATTTCATTATGCATTTCTTATTGTCTTACTGCACTTGATTGAGTTCGTCAGTGTAGGAAAGTCGATGAAATCCTCCAGCGTCGGTTCGCAATTGGCCATTATACGCAATAGTCAAAGTCCAGTTAGTATCTTTGTTAAGGCTAAGACTTGCGTTTACTGGTGTTAGACTAAGGAATTCCCTTTCGGATTCGTATGACCAACTCAATTCATACTCAATTGCATTTGCTTGGCTTGCATTTTTTAATGGTGGCCTGGAAGCCTTCAAGTTGACGCGCATGTACTACAATGGTTCTTGTGTCCTCGGTAACCGTTATCAGAATTTGAACTTTGCCGGTAAAATTTCTTGTACCGTTATGCACATTCGTTGTCAATTCGATGTCGTAATGTATGGGCTCGGTGTTGTTTGGCAAGCGGTAATTGCCATCAGCACGCACGCTATAATCAATTCCTGATTCTTTTTCAACGATATGATCGCTTGGACTTTCAATGTCCTGCGGCGGCAGATGAGCTACTGATGCCTCTGAGGTCTCTAATACAGATGAGGCAATTAGGGCCAATGTGGCCAAAAGGACAACGTTCAGTTTAACTTTAGTGTGGATCATTTCGTGAACTAAACGGCCGCAGCTCAAGAAACGAAATACTCAAAAGAAATTTATTGTGGGTCATTTTTAAGGTCTTCAAATTGACTTGGGTTTGGCTATCAGTAATATCGATTTGCAATTTACGTGATAGGCAAGTGATTGATTGTAGTGCTTTTCAGATTGGATTGTGGATCTAAGCGGTGTCTGCGGGCGTCGAGAAATTTGTTTCGTTTAATTCGCATTTGCTATCTTTATGAAGCATTATTGGACATTCCGATTAGTCTAATGGATTTTAGCGGTGTTATGAAACATTTATGACACCCGCATATCGGGTCATAAAGGTTGATAAGAGGTACATTTTTTTAAATAAGGAAGTTAAGTGCACACTTACTAGGCATTTTTGTATTTTATTTACATTTATGTAAATGTATGAGAAGGTTTTTCGCTACTCACATCAGTATATTTCAATGGTCACGTACAATCAAATTATCAAATAAACTTTATTATAACAACCAGCTATTTTCGATTGCTTACTTTGAAGTTAGTTTGCGCCAGTACTACTTTCAAAAGAATTTGATATACGATGCCATAAATTGGCCGATTTTTTTGTGATTTGGTGACTACGTATTGAAGCATGATGCCATAGACGTCGTTGAGTACAAAATTCCGATTTAGTTTGTGCCCACGTCTCGCTATCAAAAAATTGTATTTGCCTAAACTGTGTCAAACAAAAAATTACTACATTGTTTTCTTTCGGTCTGGATGTGTCTTGATTAGGAATGTTAATCCCGGGATCCCGAAAGCCCGGCCTTTTTAAGATATGGGATTTTTTGTTGTTGTTGTTGTAGCGGCTACAACAACCCCGCCCAGATCGGTTAATTCCTCACTCGGGATTTGTAATTTGCAATGGTGGCAATAATAGAAACGGCTTATGTTAACAAGGTTTTGCTATATTTCTTTTGTTCATTTAATATTTAAATACTATTTTTTTATAAATGTAGAGCTAATTATACATGCACATAACACCGTGTGACAAGCAATTTTACATCAATCAATATATTGGCGAAGCCATGGGTCAAATACATGCAGTGAAATGATTTAAAAAATTTAGTGCAATATACTTTGGAAAACAGTATAAGTATAAAACTAAAAAGAAACTCTGTCCTTAAAGATTTTATCCTTGAATAACTTTGCAATTTTGCAATATTTTTGTAGAAAAAATTATATGCAGTCCTTCTAACTTTATTAGTTTAAAAAAATAAAATTGATTAAAATGGCATTTTCAATACCTATTCGTTCTTGTGAATCCAAACAATTTTAATTTTTGTAAATACTACAGATTTTTTTGGTACCCCTTTTTATATTCTACATTGCACTGAATTTTTTAAATAATTTTTAGAATTTAACCTATCTTTGAAATTATAAAGTTCTTATAAAACAAATTCTGAAACCAAAAACGCAGTTTTACTATATCTGGCCCGTAGTGTAGTGAGTATATTGATTGCTGAATTTCAATTGTTATTGTTCCAACCTGTATCAATCTATTTACTCATAAAGTTTAGAAAACTTCGAGGTACGAAATTTTATAAGTATAGCCCATTAAATTACAGGAGGATAAAGTGCAAGTTTCAAGTGACTAAAAGTAAAGTTGATTTTTTATATTTTTTTTTTGCTATGGGTGTCACGCCTTTTTTTCCCCTACAAAGTATGTTCGACAATTTATTTATATGAAAGAAAATGACCAGCATGGTTTAAAACATTCCTAAAACTCAATGGTATTTTGTAAATGCATGAAACTTGCATTTTATCCTACTTTAATTTAATGGGCTATAAAACTGCGTACCACAAATTTTTCTAAAAATGCTGATTAAAAAGTTTGAAAATTTATAATTTTTTGTACCAATTTTGAAATGCGCATTTAAATGCAGTTAATTATATGTAAAATGAGGTAGACTGTTATAAAAAAAATTTAAATATTAATTAAAGAAATGAAATAAATACTAAATGGTTGAAAAATGGCGTTTCTTTTATTTTTGCCACTTTTGCCGCGTTTCTTTCGACATGCCGTATGTTACTTTATCAGATATGTATGCGCTAAAGTATTGCTAAATGCATATAAATTTAATTAGCTTTGTTCTGTTACTAATGAAATATTTTTCAATTTAAATAATAAAGTGGATTTCAAACCCGTTTATTTATTACTTATTATATGGTAGGACAGCTTCTCAAACTATATTGATGCAATTTTCTCATGTTTAGTTGTTGGAAAATAATGAATATATAAATCCCGGCAGTAATCCCGGGATTGTATGAACGATGTCCCGAAAATCCCACGGATCGCGAAAATCGAAAAAATTACCACCCCTAGTCTTGATCCTGTTACGCATATGGAGGGACCTAAAGTTTTACCCCGCCTCCGAACGGCAATTGTATTTTTATGAGCAGATTTTTTAGGGCAGAAGTACACTCGGAGGTTTACCATTGCCCGCCGAGGGGTGACGGCTGATAGAAAAAACTGTTTTTTTTCAATTTATGTAGATGACACTCGGATCAGAGATCGAACCCTATTCCTACGTAGTGGTGGTATCCACTCTACTCACTCAGCCACAGCGGGCAACAGCAACATATATACTATATATAAAAAAAAAAAAACTAAGTAAAGCAAAAATAGCCAAAACTTTTAAAAATGTCGCGTTCGTATTTATATTCTCGCCACTGTATGTCTAAGGGAACTACGATAAATTGTTTATCGGATAACAATAATAAATATCGTTGACGTCAATTGCTGTGGTGGAATATTGAAGAATTTGCTAAATATTCGTATGCAAAACTATTAAGTACATATCAGTGCACAGTGGTTCAAAACTGGAATTAACAGCTCTATTCTGCGCTGGTAATATGAAGTTTGTAACCGGTAAATAAAGTTCCTGTCAATTTTTAAAACCTTTTCGCATTCTGCGTACTCTTGTAACCGGGAAATTTTGTTACCATCTCATAAGCTGGTAACAAATTATTGCCCCGTAAAATATGCAATGCCAGGATTTGCACAATTCTTCATAGCTGAATTGCTGAATATTTTAACTGCATTACCAACGTACCTAGAATCGCGGTGACAAGAACTGGTAACATTTTTTGGTAATACAATTTTACGGTTACAAAATCTTCGGTAACGTGCAGAATAGACCTGTAACTGTTAATAATTCACCGGAGCTTTAATTTTTAATGAAAGCTTATAAAATTAGCAACAGACCAGTTGACCCATAGTTTTGAATTTTTATTTGTTTATATTAATTTTTTAAGTGAAAAGTTCAGAAAAAATAGCAATTTTGGAGAAAATCGATTCTCCTTCTCTAGTTAGTAAATGTTGCATAACAAGATCTATTTAAAAACCATTGTGGGGTTCCCTCAAATCGAAATCAAATTCACAAGAAAAATTGTTTCACAAAAAATTAACGCGAATTCTCGGCAGCTTGCGGCTTGCACTTCAATCTATCTATAATCTATCTATAAAACTGCATACCCAAATTTTTCTAAAAACTAAAAATAAAGAAATTTTCTTTTAGTGATTTTTTTTTGTAAACATAAAAAAATTTTCCGGTATAATTTATTTTTTCGTTTTGGGGGAACCCTAAAATTGTTTTCAACTAGTTTTATTACTTAACATTAACTGGAACAAGAGTCGATATTCTTGAAAATTGACACTTTTTCTGCAGTTTGCACTACAAAGTTTAATATAAGCAAATAAAAATTCAAAATTCGGACTCAACTGGCCTCTTGCAAATTTTATAAGCTTTCGTTTAAAAAAATTGATTGAAAAATTAAGGCTCCAGTGGATTATGAGCAGTATGCCAGTTTTGAGCCACTTTGCAGCGCTGCTGGCCTCTGTAGGAAATGTGAACATTTCTTCATGCATGGCGGAAAAATTCCGCAGAATGATGAGAGCATTCTTATTCGTTGGTCATTCCTAGTCGGCAGTTGGTTGGCTATCGATATTTGTTATAAGTTTTGTTATCGATGTTACTATCAATTAATTAGTCGATCTTGTTATCGATATATCTATCGATATACCGATGTCGTCGTTGGTATATTTATCGATACAGTTACCGATATTGTAATCGATATAATAATCGGCACATAACATGTGATCACACGATTTGACATTACATGACATGACATCATATGACACTAAATCACATGATTTGACATGACATCACATCACATGATTATCATACATATCGCGTCATCGCACCTCACAGCATCTAGGTGAATATTTAGATGAAGAAAAGGATAAAAGCAAAGAAATTAAAAATAAAAACAAAGATGAAGGCCAAGGTAAATTTAAACACTTTACTTTTATATGAAGAAAAGAGTATAAAGATAAAAATTAAGATACAGGAAACAGAATAATATAAATGTAATTTGAACGATAAAATCAGGTATAAATAAAGAAAAAAGATAAAATACAACCTTAAGCTTATAACATTAAATTAACTAGCCTGTCAATTTATTCACAATTTTGAACCAAAAAAATGCATATGTACATAAATTCGTTACGAGCCAACTAGATACATATGTATCGTATAATTAATTTCTCCAGTGTGGTCCAGGCGCAGTTATTTTTATTTATTTTTTTTTTGCCGTATTTAGATGCCATATTTATGTAGTGGCCAATTAGATTCGATGTTAGCTTCTTTTTGTAAAAATATTAATTTCCTTGAACAATTTCTTGAAAAAATCAGTTTGAATTTCAATGAGTGCTCCTAATGTAACATAGATACATACATGTACATCTCCTGCAACATTTTCAAATGATTTCACCAATTATTTATTAAAACATTTGGTGTTGTAGCGAAAAATTTCTAACAATTTTTGTTTAGAATTTGACAAAAAAAATTAATTTTAAGATACATACATACTAAAATTCCCTATCTCAGACTTCGGTTCAAAAACGCCCTACCTCATTTGAAAATGTATTGAAAATGTGGTGAGATAGGGCGTTTTTGAACCGAATTTTGAGATAGGGTAGGTAGCCAAAATACCAACCTACCAAATGGATAAAAGCTTACCAGTTTTGGTAGAAAAAATCCACTTGTGGCAACACTGGTACCAATCGTAATGGTTTTGAAAAGTTTTGTTTCTTAACTTAAGTATAGGAGGGTTGCCACTGTTTAAAACTAAAATTCAATTTGCCTTAAGGGAATTAGCTAAGATAAATATGAATCATCATATAGGTGCCAAACGGAAAAGATTTTATAGGTAGTAGTTTGAAAATATTTTGAAGAGGGTTGCCACCTGCTTGGAATGCCAAATTTAGTTAACTTATACGCAAGTTATATGAAATATCAAAATATGGATGCTAAAGGAAAGAGTATTAAGAAGTCCTTAGTTTCAAAACTAAGAGCTGGTTCCTCCAACTCAACTAAACTTAGTTTAGCCATTTTTTGGGCTTAAGTCAAAAGTTAGCCTACCTTTTACACAGCTTATAATCGATTTTTTGATAGATTTTGTAATCGATTTAGTTATCGATTTTGTAATCGATCTTGTAATCGATTTAGTTATCTATATTTTTATCGATTTTGTTATCGATTTTGCTATTGATATTATTTTATGATTTTGATATCGACATCTTCATCCATTTTTTATCGATATCATTATCGCTTTTGTTGTCGGTTTTTTTTTCTTAGTGTGTGCTTTCGTTTTTGACTTGGATATGCTCTTAACCATACCACATACGTCTAAGTTTAGCGAATGTATATCCGATACAGCCTGCAGACCAAGATGAAGGCGTTGGACTGTTCCTTTTTTTAACTGAGATTTATTTTATCGGTACAGGGTGATTTGAAATTTGATGAAATTAAAAACCTGCACTAGCCGAGAGCTCTCTTCACTCAGAAACGGCTGTACGGATTTAGATGAAATCTGGCACTCGGAGCGCTTATAGCTACGGTGACCATCCGTCCTTTATTTTAAAGGACAGTCCTTTATTTTAACCCCCTGTCCTTTATAATTTTTGTCAAACTAAAGGACGCCATTTGTCCTTTATTTCTTAAACTGTCCTTTAAATTAGCTTTGGATTTTGCAGAGGTCAATTTTTAAACAATAAAATAAAATTAAAAATAAATTAAAAATAAAAATGTCCATAATGAAACAGAATGAAAACCATAGTCAGTTTGCTTCGCACCCCACTTAAGGGTCACGAATCCTTGATAATACTGATAAGCGAAAATATTTGTATTGTATAATTGAAAAAAAATAATTAACTAATATTTATTATATTTTCGCAGAAAAAATACTATAATTTGAGTAAAATTCATTGTAGGCAAAAGCACAGGGAGTGTTGTGCCCAGGATCGTGTTGAACGCTAAGATTTCAGATCCACTGAAAAATAACAATAAACCTCCGCTCAATTATGATAAACGCATTGTAGCAGCAAAGGATGGCGAAGTCCTTTATAAGGATTTGGTTTCATTTTTCGGAATCGGTTAAGATCCAGTTATAGCGCCATTCGAGAAGAGGAACTTGTACAATTTAATAAAATAATTAAATATGAAATATTTGATCTCAATTACCATCATACAAGTTGTATGTTCGTATTCTAAAATCATTAGAAAAAATGTCCTTCATTTTACGTTCGTTAATATGGTCACCGTACTTATAGCCATGACTAACATTTGGAATATTTTCTAGGTTTTTGAAATTCTATTTTGGGCGTTTTAACGCCATTCGGGTGCAAGTAATTTATATATTGGCATTGCTGAACACAAAATAGGCGTATGCTTGTGATTTACTACTTCTACTTCTCATTTCAAAGATGTTATATCGTAATTAGAATTATTTCCCCCTAAACTTCAGGTCCATAATTCCCCTTTAAAATTGTAATTCCATTCCTATGTCGTGCGAAAATTATACAAACTATCTGTTTTAATTTAATTTTAATTAAGTAATAATCATTTCTTTATAAAAGAAGTTAAACGTGTAATAACAAACTCATCTCCCCTTTTTCATAATCACTTTGCGTAAGAATTTCCCCGCCGCACGAAACATGTGCCCAATTTGTGTGGCACTGCTGCGGGCGCCCAATGAGGCGGCGTGTGTGGATTGTTGGCGTCGTTTAAACCATTCGTAAGTTTGATTGCTGAATTTTTCAAGGAAGATCTCACTGATTTTCACCTTCTTTCCGATGCGTGGCGAATCAGCAGCGATGACACTCTTTTCGCGGCCTACCTTCTGTAGCTCTGTGACAATTTTATTGCGTAAATCGAGGAACTGTAAAAAAAATCAGAAAATTTTAGTCTTGCACCTTTTTATTTGTGAAAAAGTGTGGCAATTACCTGTTCACGATGTACTCGCGTCATATATTCGGCTATGCGATTAAAATTCTCGACAAACATTTGCGAACGGCAGAGCACACGGTAATTGCTCTCGAAAAACTC
>NW_023459247.1:57853-67540 GCF_013731165.1 Rhagoletis pomonella | reverse complement strand
GAGTTTTTCGAGAGCAATTACCGTGTGCTCTGCCGTTCGCAAATGTTTGTCGAGAATTTTAATCGCATAGCCGAATATATGACGCGAGTACATCGTGAACAGGTAATTGCCACACTTTTTCACAAATAAAAAGGTGCAAGACTAAAATTTTCTGATTTTTTTTACAGTTCCTCGATTTACGCAATAAAATTGTCACAGAGCTACAGAAGGTAGGCCGCGAAAAGAGTGTCATCGCTGCTGATTCGCCACGCATCGGAAAGAAGGTGAAAATCAGTGAGATCTTCCTTGAAAAATTCAGCAATCAAACTTACGAATGGTTTAAACGACGCCAACAATCCACACACGCCGCCTCATTGGGCGCCCGCAGCAGTGCCACACAAATTGGGCACATGTTTCGTGCGGCGGGGAAATTCTTACGCAAAGTGATTATGAAAAAGGGGAGATGAGTTTGTTATTACACGTTTAACTTCTTTTATAAAGAAATGATTATTACTTAATTAAAATTAAATTAAAACAGATAGTTTGTATAATTTTCGCACGACATAGGAATGGAATTACAATTTTAAAGGGGAATTATGGACCTGAAGTTTAGGGGGAAATAATTCTAATTACGATATAACATCTTTGAAATGAGAAGTAGAAGTAGTAAATCACAAGCATACGCCTATTTTGTGTTCAGCAATGCCAATATATAAATTACTTGCACCCGAATGGCGTTAAAACGCCCAAAATAGAATTTCAAAAACCTAGAAAATATTCCAAATGTTAGTCATGGCTATAAGTACGGTGACCATATTAACGAACGTAAAATGAAGGACATTTTTTCTAATGATTTTAGAATACGAACATACAACTTGTATGATGGTAATTGAGATCAAATATTTCATATTTAATTATTTTATTAAATTGTACAAGTTCCTCTTCTCGAATGGCGCTATAACTGGATCTTAACCGATTCCGAAAAATGAAACCAAATCCTTATAAAGGACTTCGCCATCCTTTGCTGCTACAATGCGTTTATCATAATTGAGCGGAGGTTTATTGTTATTTTTCAGTGGATCTGAAATCTTAGCGTTCAACACGATCCTGGGCACAACACTCCCTGTGCTTTTGCCTACAATGAATTTTACTCAAATTATAGTATTTTTTCTGCGAAAATATAATAAATATTAGTTAATTATTTTTTTTCAATTATACAATACAAATATTTTCGCTTATCAGTATTATCAAGGATTCGTGACCCTTAAGTGGGGTGCGAAGCAAACTGACTATGGTTTTCATTCTGTTTCATTATGGACATTTTTATTTTTAATTTATTTTTAATTTTATTTTATTGTTTAAAAATTGACCTCTGCAAAATCCAAAGCTAATTTAAAGGACAGTTTAAGAAATAAAGGACAAATGGCGTCCTTTAGTTTGACAAAAATTATAAAGGACAGGGGGTTAAAATAAAGGACTGTCCTTTAAAATAAAGGACGGATGGTCACCGTAGCTATAAGCGCTCCGAGTGCCAGATTTCATCTAAATCCGTACAGCCGTTTCTGAGTGAAGAGAGCTCTCGGCTAGTGCAGGTTTTTAATTTCATCAAATTTCAAATCACCCTGTACCGATAAAATAAATCTCAGTTAAAAAAAGGAACAGTCCAACGCCTTCATCTTGGTCTGCAGGCTGTATCGGATATACATTCGCTAAACTTAGACGTATGTGGTATGGTTAAGAGCATATCCAAGTCAAAAACGAAAGCACACACTAAGAAAAAAAAACCGACAACAAAAGCGATAATGATATCGATAAAAAATGGATGAAGATGTCGATATCAAAATCATAAAATAATATCAATAGCAAAATCGATAACAAAATCGATAAAAATATAGATAACTAAATCGATTACAAGATCGATTACAAAATCGATAACTAAATCGATTACAAAATCTATCAAAAAATCGATTATAAGCTGTGTAAAAGGTAGGCTAACTTTTGACTTAAGCCCAAAAAATGGCTAAACTAAGTTTAGTTGAGTTGGAGGAACCAGCTCTTAGTTTTGAAACTAAGGACTTCTTAATACTCTTTCCTTTAGCATCCATATTTTGATATTTCATATAACTTGCGTATAAGTTAACTAAATTTGGCATTCCAAGCAGGTGGCAACCCTCTTCAAAATATTTTCAAACTACTACCTATAAAATCTTTTCCGTTTGGCACCTATATGATGATTCATATTTATCTTAGCTAATTCCCTTAAGGCAAATTGAATTTTAGTTTTAAACAGTGGCAACCCTCCTATACTTAAGTTAAGAAACAAAACTTTTCAAAACCATTACGATTGGTACCAGTGTTGCCACAAGTGGATTTTTTCTACCAAAACTGGTAAGCTTTTATCCATTTGGTAGGTTGGTATTTTGGCTACCTACCCTATCTCAAAATTCGGTTCAAAAACGCCCTATCTCACCACATTTTCAATACATTTTCAAATGAGGTAGGGCGTTTTTGAACCGAAGTCTGAGATAGGGAATTTTAGTATGTATGTATCTTAAAATTAATTTTTTTTGTCAAATTCTAAACAAAAATTGTTAGAAATTTTTCGCTACAACACCAAATGTTTTAATAAATAATTGGTGAAATCATTTGAAAATGTTGCAGGAGATGTACATGTATGTATCTATGTTACATTAGGAGCACTCATTGAAATTCAAACTGATTTTTTCAAGAAATTGTTCAAGGAAATTAATATTTTTACAAAAAGAAGCTAACATCGAATCTAATTGGCCACTACATAAATATGGCATCTAAATACGGCAAAAAAAAAATAAATAAAAATAACTGCGCCTGGACCACACTGGAGAAATTAATTATACGATACATATGTATCTAGTTGGCTCGTAACGAATTTATGTACATATGCATTTTTTTGGTTCAAAATTGTGAATAAATTGACAGGCTAGTTAATTTAATGTTATAAGCTTAAGGTTGTATTTTATCTTTTTTCTTTATTTATACCTGATTTTATCGTTCAAATTACATTTATATTATTCTGTTTCCTGTATCTTAATTTTTATCTTTATACTCTTTTCTTCATATAAAAGTAAAGTGTTTAAATTTACCTTGGCCTTCATCTTTGTTTTTATTTTTAATTTCTTTGCTTTTATCCTTTTCTTCATCTAAATATTCACCTAGATGCTGTGAGGTGCGATGACGCGATATGTATGATAATCATGTGATGTGATGTCATGTCAAATCATGTGATTTAGTGTCATATGATGTCATGTCATGTAATGTCAAATCGTGTGATCACATGTTATGTGCCGATTATTATATCGATTACAATATCGGTAACTGTATCGATAAATATACCAACGACGACATCGGTATATCGATAGATATATCGATAACAAGATCGACTAATTAATTGATAGTAACATCGATAACAAAACTTATAACAAATATCGATAGCCAACCAACTGCCGACTAGGAATGACCAACGAATAAGAATGCTCTCATCATTCTGCGGAATTTTTCCGCCATGCATGAAGAAATGTTCACATTTCCTACAGAGGCCAGCAGCGCTGCAAAGTGGCTCAAAACTGGCATACTGCTCATAATCCACTGGAGCCTTAATTTTTCAATCAATTTTTTTAAACGAAAGCTTATAAAATTTGCAAGAGGCCAGTTGAGTCCGAATTTTGAATTTTTATTTGCTTATATTAAACTTTGTAGTGCAAACTGCAGAAAAAGTGTCAATTTTCAAGAATATCGACTCTTGTTCCAGTTAATGTTAAGTAATAAAACTAGTTGAAAACAATTTTAGGGTTCCCCCAAAACGAAAAAATAAATTATACCGGAAAATTTTTTTATGTTTACAAAAAAAAATCACTAAAAGAAAATTTCTTTATTTTTAGTTTTTAGAAAAATTTGGGTATGCAGTTTTATAGATAGATTATAGATAGATTGAAGTGCAAGCCGCAAGCTGCCGAGAATTCGCGTTAATTTTTTGTGAAACAATTTTTCTTGTGAATTTGATTTCGATTTGAGGGAACCCCACAATGGTTTTTAAATAGATCTTGTTATGCAACATTTACTAACTAGAGAAGGAGAATCGATTTTCTCCAAAATTGCTATTTTTTCTGAACTTTTCACTTAAAAAATTAATATAAACAAATAAAAATTCAAAACTATGGGTCAACTGGTCTGTTGCTAATTTTATAAGCTTTCATTAAAAATTAAAGCTCCGGTGAATTATTAACAGTTACAGGTCTATTCTGCACGTTACCGAAGATTTTGTAACCGTAAAATTGTATTACCAAAAAATGTTACCAGTTCTTGTCACCGCGATTCTAGGTACGTTGGTAATGCAGTTAAAATATTCAGCAATTCAGCTATGAAGAATTGTGCAAATCCTGGCATTGCATATTTTACGGGGCAATAATTTGTTACCAGCTTATGAGATGGTAACAAAATTTCCCGGTTACAAGAGTACGCAGAATGCGAAAAGGTTTTAAAAATTGACAGGAACTTTATTTACCGGTTACAAACTTCATATTACCAGCGCAGAATAGAGCTGTTAATTCCAGTTTTGAACCACTGTGCACTGATATGTACTTAATAGTTTTGCATACGAATATTTAGCAAATTCTTCAATATTCCACCACAGCAATTGACGTCAACGATATTTATTATTGTTATCCGATAAACAATTTATCGTAGTTCCCTTAGACATACAGTGGCGAGAATATAAATACGAACGCGACATTTTTAAAAGTTTTGGCTATTTTTGCTTTACTTAGTTTTTTTTTTTTATATATAGTATATATGTTGCTGTTGCCCGCTGTGGCTGAGTGAGTAGAGTGGATACCACCACTACGTAGGAATAGGGTTCGATCTCTGATCCGAGTGTCATCTACATAAATTGAAAAAAAAACAGTTTTTTCTATCAGCCGTCACCCCTCGGCGGGCAATGGTAAACCTCCGAGTGTACTTCTGCCCTAAAAAATCTGCTCATAAAAATACAATTGCCGTTCGGAGGCGGGGTAAAACTTTAGGTCCCTCCATATGCGTAACAGGATCAAGACTAGGGGTGGTAATTTTTTCGATTTTCGCGATCCGTGGGATTTTCGGGACATCGTTCATACAATCCCGGGATTACTGCCGGGATTTATATATTCATTATTTTCCAACAACTAAACATGAGAAAATTGCATCAATATAGTTTGAGAAGCTGTCCTACCATATAATAAGTAATAAATAAACGGGTTTGAAATCCACTTTATTATTTAAATTGAAAAATATTTCATTAGTAACAGAACAAAGCTAATTAAATTTATATGCATTTAGCAATACTTTAGCGCATACATATCTGATAAAGTAACATACGGCATGTCGAAAGAAACGCGGCAAAAGTGGCAAAAATAAAAGAAACGCCATTTTTCAACCATTTAGTATTTATTTCATTTCTTTAATTAATATTTAAATTTTTTTTATAACAGTCTACCTCATTTTACATATAATTAACTGCATTTAAATGCGCATTTCAAAATTGGTACAAAAATTATAAATTTTCAAACTTTTTAATCAGCATTTTTAGAAAAATTTGTGGTACGCAGTTTTATAGCCCATTAAATTAAAGTAGGATAAAATGCAAGTTTCATGCATTTACAAAATACCATTGAGTTTTAGGAATGTTTTAAACCATGCTGGTCATTTTCTTTCATATAAATAAATTGTCGAACATACTTTGTAGGGGAAAAAAAGGCGTGACACCCATAGCAAAAAAAAATATAAAAAATCAACTTTACTTTTAGTCACTTGAAACTTGCACTTTATCCTCCTGTAATTTAATGGGCTATACTTATAAAATTTCGTACCTCGAAGTTTTCTAAACTTTATGAGTAAATAGATTGATACAGGTTGGAACAATAACAATTGAAATTCAGCAATCAATATACTCACTACACTACGGGCCAGATATAGTAAAACTGCGTTTTTGGTTTCAGAATTTGTTTTATAAGAACTTTATAATTTCAAAGATAGGTTAAATTCTAAAAATTATTTAAAAAATTCAGTGCAATGTAGAATATAAAAAGGGGTACCAAAAAAATCTGTAGTATTTACAAAAATTAAAATTGTTTGGATTCACAAGAACGAATAGGTATTGAAAATGCCATTTTAATCAATTTTATTTTTTTAAACTAATAAAGTTAGAAGGACTGCATATAATTTTTTCTACAAAAATATTGCAAAATTGCAAAGTTATTCAAGGATAAAATCTTTAAGGACAGAGTTTCTTTTTAGTTTTATACTTATACTGTTTTCCAAAGTATATTGCACTAAATTTTTTAAATCATTTCACTGCATGTATTTGACCCATGGCTTCGCCAATATATTGATTGATGTAAAATTGCTTGTCACACGGTGTTATGTGCATGTATAATTAGCTCTACATTTATAAAAAAAATAGTATTTAAATATTAAATGAACAAAAGAAATATAGCAAAACCTTGTTAACATAAGCCGTTTCTATTATTGCCACCATTGCAAATTACAAATCCCGAGTGAGGAATTAACCGATCTGGGCGGGGTTGTTGTAGCCGCTACAACAACAACAACAAAAAATCCCATATCTTAAAAAGGCCGGGCTTTCGGGATCCCGGGATTAACATTCCTAATCAAGACACATCCAGACCGAAAGAAAACAATGTAGTAATTTTTTGTTTGACACAGTTTAGGCAAATACAATTTTTTGATAGCGAGACGTGGGCACAAACTAAATCGGAATTTTGTACTCAACGACGTCTATGGCATCATGCTTCAATACGTAGTCACCAAATCACAAAAAAATCGGCCAATTTATGGCATCGTATATCAAATTCTTTTGAAAGTAGTACTGGCGCAAACTAACTTCAAAGTAAGCAATCGAAAATAGCTGGTTGTTATAATAAAGTTTATTTGATAATTTGATTGTACGTGACCATTGAAATATACTGATGTGAGTAGCGAAAAACCTTCTCATACATTTACATAAATGTAAATAAAATACAAAAATGCCTAGTAAGTGTGCACTTAACTTCCTTATTTAAAAAAATGTACCTCTTATCAACCTTTATGACCCGATATGCGGGTGTCATAAATGTTTCATAACACCGCTAAAATCCATTAGACTAATCGGAATGTCCAATAATGCTTCATAAAGATAGCAAATGCGAATTAAACGAAACAAATTTCTCGACGCCCGCAGACACCGCTTAGATCCACAATCCAATCTGAAAAGCACTACAATCAATCACTTGCCTATCACGTAAATTGCAAATCGATATTACTGATAGCCAAACCCAAGTCAATTTGAAGACCTTAAAAATGACCCACAATAAATTTCTTTTGAGTATTTCGTTTCTTGAGCTGCGGCCGTTTAGTTCACGAAATGATCCACACTAAAGTTAAACTGAACGTTGTCCTTTTGGCCACATTGGCCCTAATTGCCTCATCTGTATTAGAGACCTCAGAGGCATCAGTAGCTCATCTGCCGCCGCAGGACATTGAAAGTCCAAGCGATCATATCGTTGAAAAAGAATCAGGAATTGATTATAGCGTGCGTGCTGATGGCAATTACCGCTTGCCAAACAACACCGAGCCCATACATTACGACATCGAATTGACAACGAATGTGCATAACGGTACAAGAAATTTTACCGGCAAAGTTCAAATTCTGATAACGGTTACCGAGGACACAAGAACCATTGTAGTACATGCGCGTCAACTTGAAGGCTTCCAGGCCACCATTAAAAAATGCAAGCCAAGCAAATGCAATTGAGTATGAATTGAGTTGGTCATACGAATCCGAAAGGGAATTCCTTAGTCTAACACCAGTAAACGCAAGTCTTAGCCTTAACAAAGATACTAACTGGACTTTGACTATTGCGTATAATGGCCAATTGCGAACCGACGCTGGAGGATTTCATCGACTTTCCTACACTGACGAACTCAATCAAGTGCAGTAAGACAATAAGAAATGCATAATGAAATCACATATATATATTGGTCTAATTGCTAAAAATAAATTTTTTACTTACAGTTATATGGCAACAACACAATTCGAATCCACAAATGCCCGCCACGCATTTCCCTGTTACGATGAACCAGCCAAACGCGCCACCTTCACAATAACCATCAAACACGATCCTTCGTATAGTGCAATATCCAATATGCCGATAAACGAAACCGCCAGCTCGTAAGCATACAACTTTAAATTTAGTGTTATATAAAAATGTGTTACCTTAAAAATGGTCTCTCTTTGCAGAACTGGTGTAACGGTCTTCGATAAGACAAATGTGACTGTCTCCACATATTTGATTGCTTTCCATGTGTCCGACTATGAATGGTCTGAAGGTGTGTTGCATTCACTGCCACACCGGCTCTATTCGAAGCCGGGAACTGTTGACAATCATGAATTCGGTCTACTCTCGGGTATATTGATCTTACAGCGCTTGGCCGAGTACTACGATGTGCCTTTTGCGCTGCCGAGAATGGTACAAGTGGCAATACCTGGAAAGGGTGGCGCTATGGAAAATTGGGGATTGGTCACTTATGGTGAAGCGTACTTGCTTTACAACAAAAGTTCGTCGACGTCAAGCACACAGAACTCCATCGCCAATATCATCGCACACGAATTCACACACCAATGGTTTGGTAATCATGTAGCAGTTAGGTGGTGGACATATCTGTGGCTCAAAGAGGGTTTCGCGACACTCTTCTCATACCATGGCGTAAATGAGGTGAGTTTTTTTTATTGGCAATCAAAGCGGATAACGAATGCTATGCCACTTCTTATCACCTCTCTAATACTCCAACATATTTAGGTTAATCCCGAGTGGGACGTCTATCAAATAATGCATACTAACAACTACCAATCGGCGCTTATTTATGATGGTAGTGGTAGCGTGGTGCCCATGACCCATTATGCGCAAACACCCACCGAGATTTCAGCTCGGTACGGTACCTCTTCTTATGCCAAACCTTGCTCGGTACTTTTCATGTGGCAGCATGCTCTCGGCGATTCAGTATTTCGTTCCGGTTTGAACAAATATCTAACTCAGAAGTAAGTTTTCATATATAGTAGTGCTTTACTTGTTTATAAATTTCGCTTAAATCTTACTCAAACCACTAATGCAGCGCATTCGACTCTGCCGAGGAATGGGAGCTTTTTTCAGCACTGCAGAGTGCTGTTGATGAACACCAACTCAGCATTCCCGCGCGCATAGACGTTATGTTCCCCACATGGTCACAGCAATCTGGCTATCCACTACTAACAGTTACACGAAATTACAGCTCCAACACGTTCACGATCACCCAAACTGCTTACAATGATAACGTAAACATTACTTCGGACAAAACATACTACGTGCCATTCAACTATGTTGCCCGTTCCAAGTCAGACTTCCGTAATACAACGGCTTCGCATTACCTTCTCAATACCAGACAAATCACTATCACCGACCAAGAAGTTGCCGCTGATGATTGGTTGATTTTGAATAAACAATCCACGGGTTACTATCGCATTAACTACGATGAACAAAACTGGCATTTAATTGCTGATGGCTTGGTAGAGCAACCCCATAAAGTACATCACCGTAATCGCGCTCAGCTTATGTACGATGCTTACAGATTCGTCAACAACGATCGATTGGACATAAGCATTCT
>NW_023459247.1:0-57453 GCF_013731165.1 Rhagoletis pomonella | reverse complement strand
TTCTATGTTTTTACCTATAAGGCAGTGGCCTGTTAGATATTAGAGATTAGATGTTAGAGCCGCCCGTAGTTCCCTCGCAGCGACTCCCCCTGCGCTATTATTTGCGGCCGCTTGTCGCCTTTCCCCACAAGATCCATGCCGTTAGACCCCCCCTATCCCATTGAAGACTGGCTTCGCGGCCGTTCCAGCATTTAATAGGCACCCAGGGCTACAGAGGTTACCCCAGAGCCGTTCCTGAAATTCCCTCCAAAGGGCTAGAAGGAGAATTAGGCACTGCCTTTCCCCGATTTGGGAGACCCAACTCGATTTCACTATCCTCAATCGAGCTTTGTAGTCACTATAAGGTCAAGTGTTGTCTATAAGAACGGGTAGGATTGATTGACGCCTTAGCCTTATCTGGCGAAAACTCAGTGCCAGACGATGGGAGGGGCGACTCAACCGTTGCCTACAATAACCAACTTAACGGCAACATGATCTGAACGTACTTCGAGGCCTTCCAGGGTTTTAATGCGACGGAGACAAGTCACGGCATTCTTCTGAAAGCCATTTATGTAGGATGCCCCCCCCCCCCTTCCATATATTCAGGTTACACTGTGTGACGCCATGGCGAGATTAAAAAAATTATTATGACAATCTCATGTTAAAGTTGCCGTTCGTTTTGTACATAAGAACCGTAACTAAGACCATTGTTTTGTTTTTGTTATCGGTAAGTCATATAGCAAGTACCGGTACTCTTGCCTGCAGGGTATAAACATTGCAATTTAAGTTTTATCAAGTACGTGCGTAACTGCGAATGAAAAGTGCAAGTGGAATGCATACATTTTTCATCATATCTTGAGTCCATAGTCAACAAACCCAAGTATACAGCAATGCGAAATTGTAATTATTATTATTTTCAATATGTACTTTTGTATGCATATATATGAGAAATTTGTTATGTTGTCATAAGTCACATTCATCACACAACTTTTCTTAACATCAACTACCTTTTTTCGGGTCCTATACAAAGTTTATAGGGTTTCCCCAATCAATGGCAATCTCACTTTTTAATCACGTACGTGATTATGACGAAAGGAAATTGAAGGTAATTTACAGATGTATGTCAATAGGTCCCTGAGATATTTATGAACTTTTTTATGTACACTTGTATGTGGGTATTAACAATTATTTTCACATAATCAATACATACATATACATACATTAGGGTTATGACTTTTATTATTTAGATTCAAAAGCCGAAAAATTACATTACTTTGTTCGGATATAAAAAAAAGTGTCGCGCATTACAGAATTTCTATTTTTATAAACTCAAATAAAATCGACATCGCTCGATGTTTTTATTTCACTTGAGAATCCCACATAAGGAATAGAAGTAACGAAAATAGCGTCACAAAGTTTACCATACAGGTTTAAGGTACGAACGCAGGTCAATAAAGATGCATTTTATGAAAATCCAATTCTAATACAACCAATAGTCTCCACAACCATTACGATTTATTTGTCAGAACCTAAAATATGGCCAGTAGTGTACTCCATTTATTAAGTTTTTTTCTTTGAGCTATAGTTTGCAAATTATTGCGAAATTTCCATAATTTTTAACATAAAAATTTTGCCATAGGATGCTTTGAGGGGTCAGTCCAGAAAAAATTTGGTACATTCTGGTTAACGCGTATCTTAGCAAACACGCCAAAAATCAGGTGATTTTCTGATAAAATTACTACTTTTCTTAAATTTAATTCAGCGAAAAACACATAATTTTTATCGTGCTTTCACGGCATACGTATGTCTTAACAATAGCTTTGAACTTTTGCTTTTATCTGACATGCATTCAAAAAGCATCTAGTCTTGCCTGGTAAGGATATAGCCAAATAGTCGATAAGGTAAAGGTATTCATTTTCAGTAAAGGTTTTTTGATCTACCTTTTCTAAATGTCCTTGTGCGCGACATGTTTTTAAGTCTTCACAAAATTAGGATGTTTCCCGAAGCTATCTACCAAGGAGTATCATATGACACAAACGTTTTCAAAATTCAAAGAAAGTCATAACCCTAATATTTATAGTGCTTATCACAATTATATGCCACCCACATATTGACATGTTATACTCTAACAAATACTTTTTGCAATATTCAAATAAAAGAAACCAAATTTCGCAAAAATTTCGAGTTTTATGGTTAGATTTCTTTGAAAGATTTTTAGTATGATGTTTTTAGTTACCTTCAAAAAAAAATGATTTGTAAAAAATAAACGGAAGTCTTAGCTACTTTAAGCATAGTTTAAAACTTGGCTCATTCCACGGTGACGGGTGTGATATTTCAACTCACATTTTAAGGGTTAATTCTTAAACTGTAATACAAAATTCTTTAAAACGAGTATTTTGCAATAGGTTTCCGAGATATACACAATGCCTGGAATAAAAATTCCAAAACCAATTTAATCCGAACGAGTTATCTGAATTTTAGTCACTGTGACGGGTGTGAAGAGTACGCAAACCAAATTAACTACTCCTTACTTGCACCACAGTTTTTCTGCTAATTATGTCTTCTGCTTATGGTTTTAAATAGTTTGTTGTATAGTTAAATAAACATTCTCAACATTTACGCCAAAGTTGCTTGCCCCTATTGGAAATTATAGATTATATGTTCCAAATTAAACTGTGACGGGTGTGACAAGTTGAGCATGAATGCATAAATACACATTATTAGACAACTAAGCTAACTTTATTTCTCAAAAAATCGGATTTTACGAACACATACAAGATTCTGCCACCTAAAGGCGGGATAATCCTTGATCGGACTCTTCTTCTCCATTGTATGTCTTAGTAATTGTAAAGTACCTTATTTTTAAATAGTATGAGGCTATTACCTGTCAAACCGAGGCCGTTACCTGAAAAAACCGTTTCAGATACTTTTTTTGCCCTGACAAGCGAAGTAATGATATATTTTTATCCGTGACAGCACAGCTTAAGTTTTCCCATCGCTCGAGCAACATATCTTTATGATTAGCTTTATCATCGCTGATCACAAACAGATATATGACACATTTCAGATTAGCTGATAAGTAACGGTAGCAGTCCCTGGCCGAATTTATTGAAGTTTGTCAAACTTTAAATTGTGACGGCGTGACCAACATAATCGGTTCTTTTTTCGAAAATAAAATCATATAAATACTTAAAAGCAATTCGCACATATTTCCCTGTGTCATAGCGTTACTTTCGTCAGCTTTTTTTACACTGTCCAAGATGTGTTTTCCTTCAAAAAATAACTATTTTGTGTATCTTGTGACGGTCGTGACATTAAAATATGCTTTTCTTCAATATATAATAAAATATTTAGTACTTGCACGAAAAATTTGAAAATTACGCCGTTACAATGCTAACGAATTTGTCTCTCCACTGACGGTTTAAACAATGCAAAAAAGGTAATAGACTACGAAAATTAGTCTTGTAAATTTTGAAAAACATTAACCTCTTATATGGGTTTGTAAATGGTACAACCTAAAGTAAAAAAATATCTGATTTTTAGATAAATTTGAGAATTTTGGCTTTCAGTCTTGAAAGTTGGATTTATTTACTATTACTTACTGGAAATAATGCAGTCATATTCCTTAGTTTATTTTCGTTTCATTCGGTATCGATTACCGTGGAATGAGCCACTTGCATTTATACTGTTTTTGTGAAAGAACAAACTATGTTTTCATAAAAAATTAAAAGAAGATTAAATAATAACAAAATTTATAGACAAAACTTCTGAATATTTGGGCGACGTATAATTGTGATTTGCGCTATATATTTATCTACTTGGAATCAATGTTTTAGATTTATTTGTTATCGATTTCGCGATGAAGCCTCGAACTCCGATAAGCGATACGCAATAAATCTCTTCTAGGTGAATACCGTATAGCAACACGAGCTCTTATTTGCGAATGAATAGGCGAATTATAGACTTATAGGTTTCTAGTTAACTCACTTATGTAGGATTTTGCAAGCAGAGCTGGGGACTTTATGATAACGATTACATTTCACTTAGGATGCTTAATTGTAATCCTTAAATTATATACGATAACGATTACTTTAATTGCACTTATAACATGCTTGATTGCGAATACTTTAATTCTAAGGATTAAATTTCAACGAAAGTACGGTTTCTGCATATTGAACCAAACCTTTTTATCCGAGGTCTCTTAACCTCCGTAATGTCAGGTTCGGAGTCAGTTGGACGTCAAATATGGAAAGATTTATTGAATAAAGATAAAAATTTATATACATAGGTTTTTGTTGTCGCTGAATCCGAATACTTATGGGGATCCCTTGATTCTTCTAGATCGTCCAGACGTCCGGCCAAGGTTATTTAGAAGTCAAATTAAAAATAATTGTTTTGAATTTTCAGGTTTATTCAATGAGTTTTTTCCTACCTAACCTTTAAATGACCACGAACCTGACGTTCGAACCTCGGATTCGCATTCAGCGCGTCGTAGAACATAGAGATACAGTTGTTTGGTTTAATATGTGGAAAATTTTTTTTGTAAGCCTATGTAATTATTATGGAATAACAAAAGAAAAAGTGTTTAGTTAAATGTTTTGCGTTTATTGTAATGTAAATAGTTACACTAATTTAATATGTAAGTGCTATTGTGATAAAAAAGATATGTATATGTATATGTATGTATAATTTCCAGTCATATGTAACTATGTCTAATTGTTGTGGGTATTATGTTTTGTTTTTTTTTTTTGCAATAAATCAGACTCCCTGATGAAGGCGTGAAGTACGCCGAAACGCGTAGGAGAAAGAGGAAACACAGTTTGCCTTTTTAATATACCGGCCGGAAAGCTCTACCAATGACCCAATAGGAAATTTTAACACTGGCCTCAAAAAACAATCAATAAGGACTTACATTGGTAGAATTATATCAATTTCTCCTCTGAAAATATATAGAGAATCTAAATTAATTAGTAAATAGTAGCGTTACAAGACGAAAATTGGTAATCGAAATTTATAGATCTAAGAGCAGAACAAACAAACGCCTTTCGAACGCGTTCAAGTCTTTTAATGTGGTCCCCATATAAGAGTAGCCCATTAGTAAGTAAAGTCACAACCTAGCCTTCGATTGAAGGCTAGTAGAGGATATGACTTTGCGTGCAATGATGTAATTTATTTGGCTGTGAAACAAAGATTCTGAGTAAAAAACAACTCCAGGGTCGGCGATTTCATTAAAAGTAGTTAGTCGTTAATTACCAATAAAATAGGAGGTATTTGAACTGTGAGCTCCGACATACGAAGCCACTTTTCTATTCGTTGAACTTAGCTGAGCTAAAACCCTGTTTACAACATTAGTTAGACCGATTCTGTAGTACGGTTCGGTGTTTTGGAATCCAAGGTATCAAATTTACTCAGACAAGATAGAATAAATTCAAAAACCATTTATAATTTTTGCTTTAAGAAATTTCCGTTGGGTTTCTCAATATAACCCTTATACGGCCTTATACGAGCCGATTAAAATTTATAAATCTTCCTACACTTGTCAGTCGCAGGGAAATGCTTGGTACAACTTTTATGGTTGAATTACTGACAGGCTCAGTTTCAAGTCCGCTTCTTATGGGTGAAGTTAGCCTTAATGTTCCCTCCCGTGTATCAAGGCAGTTGTATCCCCTATTTTTGAAAACTGGTAAAACTAATTTTCCGTTGCTTATGCCAGGATTTTGACTCTCATTCCAGCATATTTGATATACATATGTGACTTGCTTTTCAGCATTAAGAAAGCGATACTATCCTCTCTCAATAAAAGAATCATTAACACATACTACGTTTATGCGCACATATTGTTTGCAAATAATAATTTGCAAAATCGTAAACTTTGTCGTACAAACGCTGAGTTAATTTTTTTATTTGCAAATAACTAAATTACGCAAATAAGTTTCGATTAGTGGTACTAGTTGCAAATAAGCACAAGACGCCGCCATTCTTCAGTTTGTTTTCTTTTTCGATGGTCATGTTATTGCCTTTTTATAATCAAGACGTTGCCATTTTTAACTTTGTTTTTTTCGATGGTCATGTTATTATATTATAAGCAGGCAATATTAAAAAATAATTTTTCACCGTCGAATAAACAGTGAGTCAGGTATTTGCAAATTATTTTTATTTGCAGGTGACTTACGTATAAACGTAGTAATAAAGACATAAAATCAGCTGTTGAATTTAGTTCTGTAGCTGAACAGTTTTAGATCTCGACACTTAACAAACTCCTGCCTATCGTTGGGATTATTATTAAGTTAGCTCGCCGCAATTTAAATTTTTATTTTTAAAGCCTACTAAAGAAATGCGAAAAAAGGCAACAAGTTTGCAAAAAAATATGCTTAAAATAGCGTAAGGCTGTAAAAGGGGTGTACTTTTAAAATCAGAACCACGGTATTAAGTCCTTATGGACATGGCATCTTTGTAGGCATGTAAGCCAGCATTTCGCTTTGTTCTGCGGATCTAATTTGATTTGGTGATGCTAATTAGAACAATTTACTACCTACTGTTTGAGGTCCAATAAACTTTAGAAATCGCAAAATGTTACTCTGAGGCTCAAAGTAGTTATAATTATTAATTGATATTCCAACTCTGTTGTTCCCAAACAGGGTGCTGAGCGAAGTCCTTCTAAGGTATGATATCGGAAAAGAACAGGTTTCTGTATACAAAGAGCAAAGCCATAGCTCGTCAAAAACATTAACGCAAATCTTCAACTACGGGCGAGACCCCTTGCCAAACCGTTTAATCTCATGTCCTTTAGTTCCTTACAATAAAAATTTATTGTTTCACCATTAAAACTTCTCAACTGAGACCTAATTATCACCTGCATTGCCTTTGTTTATAAAGTTCACTAGGAATTGCTATCAAGGTGTTCTGTTAGACCCCATTAGACCAGGCTAATGGCACTTTAACCTACCATCATTATATGTATGTTGGTCAGGGAAGCCAACTCGTGGGGAATAACGCGTACATGTCCATAATTAAATTACTCCAGTAGGCTTTGCTGCAGAACTATATTTCAAATTTCCTTTCGAAAGCAACTACCTTGTTCCTTACTTCTCTGGGGAAGTGGTATCCTGGGACCTGGGTTCTTAACATTTCCATACTCGTGTTTAATAATACCTTTCCTCTGCCAAAGCCATATCTGGAAAAGTCTAAGAGAGTACGCTGGGCTGTCCGATCTATGGCTCGTGGTCTAGAATCACCACTGGTGCTCTCGTCGGACATATGCGCATCATAATGCATACACAGGCCAAGCGACTGCCCATAAGTATGTGTAAGTAGACCAATTAAATATCCACTCAAGTATCATAATGTATTTTACACATGTGTATGAATATACTTAAATAAAAAACTCATTTAGTAAAACTAGTTCGAGGGTCATATTTATTTAAAAAGTATGTCACATATACATAAGTAGATAAATGAAAAATAATAAATAAGATATTTAGCAATCAACTTACACGCCACTCTTAGATATACTTTAAGATCGTTTCAATATATATATATAAATATCTATATGTATAAAGCCACAGCGACTTCCTCTATATATGTGTGTATATAATCTTCACAAAGCGTTTATTAACATGGTGAAACATTGTGCTTTCAAGAGTCCAGTTGATCACTCGAACATATGCCATTTATATGTATGTATGTACTTCAAATTTACGATGGGTTTATATATGTATGTACATATTTATGATATGCGCGTATATAATCAAATAAGTATGTAGCAGCGTCTTTGAAACAATCGACATCTGAAGCATTTCTAATCAAACCCTACGGTCATAAAAACCTACACTTACAAATTAACTTATGACTAACTTAGCAATCTTAAAAGGCTATTCCTCCGTTCGGAGCTGAACATTTTGTTAATTGTGTTGCGGCCGCTTAGCTGATCGTGCAATGTACCGCAACAAAATGAACGTGAGTGTTGCAGTCCTTTTGGCCACTTCATTGGCCTTCATTGTATCCTGTGAAGCGGCAACACACGGCATTCCACCACTCTTTGGAGAGAATCCTTCCGCACGCATCGTAGATGGGAAAATTGTTGCCTCCGGTGCAGCGCGTGCAGTCCTGGACTATCGGCTGCCGAACACAACTGAACCTGTGCACTACGACGTCGAAGTGACTACGAATGTACACAATGGCACAACGGCATTCAATGGTACAGTTAAAATTCAAATAAACGTTAACGAAGATACAAGAACAATAGTTTTGCATGCGCGTCAGCTAAGTAATTTCACGGCAACTATTTCAAACGCTTCGGTAACGGGAGGACAAGTTCAAGCGTTAAATATCTCATATGAAGAGGAACGAGAATTTCTCAGTTTGACGCCAACGAACCAATCGTTAACGTTCAATAAAGGCAGCAGCTGGCTTCTGACCATCGCCTATCAAGGTGAATTGCGTACTGATAACGGTGGATTTTACTTGTCCACCTACGATGATGACAACGGCACGGAACGGTGAGTGCACACTGGTTTTATATCGCAGGCATTTTTTTTTTTTTATATGCAGAATTTCGAATATTCCGTACCTTCAGGTATATAGCAACGACGCAATTCGAGTCGACCGATGCGCGCCATGCCTTCCCTTGCTACGACGAGCCAGCCAAGCGTGCAACATTCTCCATCGTTATTAATCATGATCCCTCATATAATGCCATATCGAATATGCCTTTGGACGAGGAGGCGAGCAGGTAGAGTGCATTATTATCTTTTGAAAACAAAAAAATGTAAAGCAATGACATGTTCCTTTTTTCTCATTTAGACCCGGCTACTCTGTCTTCCAGAAGACGGTTAATATGCCCACTTACTTGGTAGCGTTTATTGTGTCCGATTTTGAATATTCAGAAGGTGTACTGTATTCACGCCCACAACGTGTCTACACACGACCAGGCACTGTAAGCGGTCAGGAATTCGGTTTGGTTTCCGGTTTGTTGCTGCTGCAGCGACTTATCGAATACTATGATGTGGATTTCGCACTACCAAAAATGTATCAAGTAGGCGTGCCAGATTTTGCAGCTGGTGCCATGGAAAACTGGGGTTTAGTTACATATCGCGAAGAATATATAATATATAATAAGAACACATCCACAACTAGTACACAAACAAATATTGCCACAATCATCGCACACGAATACTGTCATCAGTGGTTTGGTAATTTGGTAGCCATTAAATGGTGGACGTACCTTTGGCTTAAGGAAGGTTTTGCCACCTTGTTCTCCTGGCAGGCAACCGATGCGGTAAGCGCTTGAAAGGGATATTTTACTAGCTTAAGGCTGCTTTTATTTCCAATTTTGTTTTCTTTACTCCTACTAGGCCTATCCTGAATGGGATATCTATCAGTTGTTCCTCACCGATGACTATCAACGGGCACTTACCGCCGATGGTACAGGTCTAATGAATCCAATGAGTCATTATGTGCAAACGCCATCTGAGATCTCCAGCCGCTATGATTCTATTTCGTACTCGAAAGCCGGCTCGGTGCTGTATATGTGGCAGTGTGCGTTGGGCGACGAAGTATTCCGCCAGGGATTAAACCTTTATTTGACTGAAAAGTAAGTTTATATACAGAGGAATCTATGCAAAGATTTGTTAAATTGTTTTTGGGTTTTAACATAATTTAGCTCCTTTTGGGTTTGTATTATCACTGCAGAAATTGGTTAGGATCAGATACTATCAGTGAATTTTATTCAGGGAACGAAAATAATCATTAATATGAAGGATTTTTATTTTCAAATCATTGCAAAATCCTTATTTTTTATTAATAGCTCGGCGATCATTTTAATCGTTATTTTCCGATATTTTTTTCGATTAAAAATAACCGTTATTAAAATCATAGATTTTTCGGATAAAAATAATCTATATTCTTGGACTTTCTTTCTATCATTTTATAACTATTTTCAGATTTCATTTTTTTGATCACATAAGATTTAAATCGTTAATAAAACCCCGATGTCTATTATAACGGTAAAGAATGATCGAAAATAGTAAAAGTCCAAAAAACGGTTATTTCTGATCGAAAATAATTAAATCCACAAACTAATTATTAAATTATGATTTTTATTATAAAAATCAGAACGGTTACGGTCCCTGATTTTACTAAATTTTAATGGATTCGAGTCCACCTATCTCCTTTAAGAAATCTCTAGCGAGAAAAGGGCTTATAGCTAGCAAACGTAGAGTAATCTTAAATTATGATATATCCATGCTTTATTCTCGAGAAAACACTTTTTTGTGTTTCAAAATTCATTGATCTCAGTTCTTATCACCCTAACGTACACCCTAATGTCAGAAAATTAAAACTCTCCCAAAGTCATTAAACTTTTGCCAAGAAAGTATTTCCATTATTCCAGTAGAACTATTTAAAAATATATATATATTAAATAATGTACGTAGGTTTCAAAGAAAAATGTAAAAAGGTACCCCGTAGGTTCATCAAAAAAAAATTCCCTAAGTTGCCTTACAAAACTACTTTAGACGCGAAGGTGCACGGCATATTATTTTCCTGTAAGTGTGTGCGGTCTAAGTGGAAGACTAAAAATGACTTCTTATAAAAAGGCTTGAGAGAAATGAACTACAAAGAATGTTAGGTGAATAGGGTTAGCTTGGAGCTGACGGTTAGTAAAACCACAATTTTAGTTAGCTTAAAAAGTTTTCTTTAAAATCAAATTAAATTTTTATGTCAAAGACTTTTTTCATTACTTCTGCTTTGCATTTTCCTACAGTCAATACAGTGCTGCTGATGAATGGCAGCTCTTCGAGGCTCTTAGTATTGCAGCCGGTGCACAAAATGTTCCGCTTCCAGCGACAATGGCCAATATGTTCTCAAGTTGGTCGCAACAATCTAGTTACCCACTTCTCACCGTTACACGTCATTATGAAAATAACTCATTCACCGTTACACAAGAAGCTTTCTACGATAATAGCACCACAACATCGAACCAGACTTGGTACATTCCAATTAATTATGCACATAAATCAAATCCAGACCACCGTAACACTACCGCCTCGCATTATTTGTTGAAGACAAAAGAAATTCATATCACCGACAACAATTTAGCCGCTGATGATTGGCTGTTGCTCAATAAACAGTCCACCGGTTTCTATCGCATCAATTATGATGAACGTAACTGGAACCTAATTATTGATGCGCTCAAATCCAATCCTTACAGGTTTCATCCACGCAATCGTGGTCAGCTTATTCATGATGTCTATAAGTTCAGTTCAACAGGACGTCTCGACCAAAGTACACTCTTCAATTTGCTACAATATCTGCCTAATGAAGATCAATTTGCTCCTTGGTCTACGACTTATTCGGTGATCAACACATTAAACAGATATCTGAATGGGGATAGTGATTATAAAAATTTCCAAAGTTTCGTAGCCTCTTTAGTATCAGACCTCTTCGATAAGTTGGGTGTGAATGATGCAACTGGCGAGCAACATCTGGTGAAATCTATACGCAGTATCGCCATTAACCTCGCCTGTTTGTCAGGCATTGAAAGTTGTCTAGAGGAGACGAACAACAAATTAAGGGCGCTCATTGAAGACGGCATCGCAATCGAACCAAATCTACAATCGCAAATATATTGCAATGGTCTACGTCAGTCCGATGATACAGTATTCGATTTCGTTTTTAACCAGGTATTGCAGTCCAATAATCAGGCATTCCGTCGCACACACATCACTTCATTGGGCTGCTCGCAGTCGGAGTCCCAATTGCGAAAATTCGTAAACAGCTCAATTGATACTTCAGCCGATTGGCGTACTCAAGAGCGCATCACTTTACTCAGTGCAGCGTACTCGAGCAGCAGTACCGGATTGCTGGTAAGCATTGATTTCCTCAGCGACAATTGGGAAGCATATAGTAATTTGAATCCCGGTTTCGGTGGAGATAATCCACTCAATACAGCCGTGGTTGCCATGTCCAGCTATGTAGTTAATGAAGAGCAAAGACAAAAAGTGAGTAAGACGTTGTATAGCAACTTTTTTGAACCAAAATCAATATTTTAATATACAACTTGTTTTAAATTTCTACAGTATTTGGATTTGGTGGATAAGGTGAAGGACAGCGATAAGGTGCAATCTAATTTGGAGTCTGTCGTCAATACGAACATTAGATCAAACTTTGAATGGTTGACCAGAAATCGTGATCCGATCATGCAGTGGGTGAACAACTTCACGCGAAGTGGCAGTGCCGCACTTAGTGCTTCATTGTTAACCGTCTTTACCACGCTGACGGTTGCATTGGCGCGTTACTTGTAGAACTTGAGCTTAATAGCCTTTTAGCTCTTACCAATTGTGATGTGATAAATTTTTGGTGGAACATTTTATATAACAAAATTGAAGTAGAATAAAACAAAAAAAAAAACATAAAAACTATTACAAAGTAACTTAATGCCGATGGAATGAAGTCCCTGCCCTTTTACGCAAACTTCTCAGCTCTAAGAGGGGTGGGCTTTATGTTCGCCTCGAGCTATGGGCACACCTTTATTCTAAAAAGCTTCGAGTTACTGCCGATTCGAAGAGGCCACTGCACGCCGCTTGTGGGTCCGAGAGGATCTTTAACCACCTGTGGGTTCTGTAAACATATTTAGGTATCTGCAAAAGAGGAGGCTTCAGGTTGGTTGTTCTCTAGTGTAACACATTTTAAAGAGGTTAAAATCTATTCCGACAGCCAAGCAGCTATCAAGGCTCTTAGGTCCTTGTTGGTTCGTTTGAAACGGTTAGCGATTGTTCGACTTTCTTATCGACTGCATCGGGTAATTACGCTATTAAACTCATTTGGGTTTCGGCTCATAGCGAAATTTCGGATAACTGCATGGTCGATGAGCTGGCAAGGCAGGGAACCCTTGACGAATTGTTCCCGGTAAGAGGAAGTCTGGGTGCTCCTCTGACCTTATGCGGTCTACTTCTGGACAGAGGGGCGATAAATCGGCTTAGCGTGCGGTAAGCGAAGACCTTGGCATGTAAGGTGACTAAATCCATTCAGCCACGTGCAGATCGGGGGCGGCCAAGGAAGCTCTTGAGACTCAGCAAGTTATATCTCTCACTACTGGTGGGAGTTCTAACTGATCATTGCGTAATAGATACGACTGAAGTAAGACTGAATATCATCGATGACCCTTAGTGCAACAGGTCCACGGAGGATGGGGCGGTAGAATCAACTTAACACCTGCTGCTCTGGAGCACGTCGGCTCGCATTTCTTCCACACTCCCGTTGAGCTTTCGCGTGTGAAGCTTCGTGGTGAGCACGGTCATCGTCCTGTTCCTTCCCCCTCTGTTTCTACCCTTTTGGTAGCACGTTCCGAAAAATCCTACTAGAAAATTATATGTGCCGCTGTTAATACATAATAATTAATAGTAAATATGTACACCGGGTAATTTTATAAAACATTTTCGTTATGCGATAGTTGAAAATTTTACTATTCCGCCACTCGAAAACGACAAATTGGCTTATCTCTGTAGCAAAGGTAATAAAGACTTACCCTTTATTATCTTCTGATATTTTTATTACAGCTACATAGTTCGCTTGCGATTTTTACCTGATTGTGAAATTAATGCAACATCGACACGTTTGCCAATAATATCTAATAATAATAATTTATAATTCCTTATCGGAAATATTGATAACAACTAGTATCCCAATCTAGTTATTAAAGAAATAATATTTGTGTTATTTGCCACACGTGACCAATTTTAACACATATATAAGCCGATTCTTAGAAATGTGAATGGTTACTTACGACATGGATTTCTTTTATGCCCTATAATGTGTCTCAGCAGGTACAGTTTCGCCAAATCTCTGCAAAATTTATATAATTATATGTATAAGTGCATGTATGTACAGTGTACATAAGTTAAGGGTTAAGGGTTAAGGGTATCCGAAATATCCCAAAAAAAAATCAAATATACAAACAGAAATATACAAAAGAAAAAAAGAAAAAAGAGTTTAAATTAAAAAACGTTTAAATAAACAATTGGGCATTATTCTCTGAAGTCCTCTGACGAGAAGCAGAGTTTTCAGATTGAAAAATTTTGATTTTCATGGATTCTATGCCATTTCTACGAAAAGTATTTTTTCCCCATACAAAATACATGGGAAACTTTGAGCGCTTTGAGCGACCTCTAAATATATTTTGATTTTAAAATAAAAAAACAGGGGTAAACTTTTTTCGGTATAGAACAATCCTAGGGGTGAGAGCATTAAATTTCCGATTTTACTTTTCTCCCATACATTTTTGGACCACCCTAATGTACACATGTAGGGAGTAAATACATCCTTCCTTGTTATGCATATCCCTTTCAGCCCTACGTGCAGCTTACATTTTTTTTTAATTTTCTAATCCAATTGTCACAATATCAGAAATACTGCAAGTTTATTTTAGTTGGGTAGATGCAAAAAATACCACTATAAATGTGATCCATTATTAAAACTTTACACAAAATCACACACTTCCACAAAGAGAGGTTTCTCAAAAAACATAGAAAATCAACTAAAATATTTTTGGGTTTCAGTAAGATTATAAATTGATTTCTGGACACTGTCACATCCGACAGTCACAACCATCGATAGGTTTGATACTATCGAAAATGTCGACACTATCGATAGTTTTGATTGAAAAAGTCCAAAAGTTAAATATAACAACTTTTATTGAAATTGAGATCAGAATTGCTAAAATATGTCGATATTTTTGTTAAGGAACAAAAGTTTATCAACGATTTTTGGCTCCAAGCAGCACCTGCGCTCTGAAATATGTATGTTACTGAATAATGTATGTATGAGTGAAAACTATTGATAGTGATTATAAAACCATCGATGATTTCGATAGTCAAAAACCATCGATGCTATCGATAGTGCCATCGATACTATCGATAGTGCCATCGATAGAAGTCACTCTGTGCATCGCGCAATTTGACTCATTCGCTTTGTCCTAGTTCACCAACAGACCCCGCCTATACTGTTAGTTCGAGGCAGAAAAATAAGCGTCCCTCCTTTTGAGACTGATAATATCGATGTCATGGCTATACTCTAGCGATTGTACGTTTTTAAAGGAAGTGCTACCTGAACGGTTCAGTACTGCAGCTCTATAATCTTCTCACTGTTTTATGTATATTAAACGGCTCGTAGAGGTCCTTCCCAATTCTGATGCAGTGGGAGTATTGCTGAGGCAGAGATATTCAATTCAGGCCTTATGGCGATAATTAAATAAGGTGTGTAAGGAATTTACAACTTACACAACTTTACAGAGTACACTCAATTCCAATCGGCAAGCATGCTTTAGTCCCACCATATTTTACAGCTCATCGCCATCGCTCAGCTGACAGACCAACGCCTCCTCTTCTACTCGAATTTCGTAATTTTCGAGAAACGGAACTCAAATTTTATCATCATCGAATGGAGGGTGCGAGTCGTCGTGTTCACGGGAAGCATTAAAGAAGTATTTCCTGTATAACTCAAGTGTGCTGTGAATATCAGCAACCAGCTCTCAGATCGCCTTTTTACAGAAATCTACCCCGGTCTTAAAACATTTAGTAAGTGCTATGCACGATCTGGTATAATATTTCCAGTACAAGTTTTTACTATAAATTCACTCTTCGATAAGTAAGTAATAAAACTATATATTTGCGTTATTTCCTCAAAAAATGGAGTATATGCCAATCGAATTTCACAAAAAAGCATCAAATATTTTCTTCGTATGCCTTGAGTCACCCTACTGTATATAGCATACATACGTAAGCGCGAATAGTTACTGCAAGCAATTTGTCTCATTCATAAATTACAATTCTTTATGTCAAAGGGATTAAATATATGGCCACACGACATATGTATATATGTATCTGGAAAGAAACCACCCTGCAAAAAATTGTGAGACTAATCTCTAATGAGCTTCTTCCGATACTACTCTCAATCGCATAAATTAGTCGCAACTAGTCTCATGCGGGTATAATTGGAGATCAATTAGTCTCGACTCATCCCTTACGTATATAATTGAAGATCAATTATCAATCCCCGACTTATCGCTAACGGGTACTATTAACGATTTAATGACATACCTACTCAATGAAATTTTATGTGCGGCGTTGGCACAAAGAGAGAGTATTCGCTTAACAAAACTGTTAACCCCGGTCGAATCGCAGCTAGCGCAAATATTTATTTTCATATTTTAAAATTGAGTAGTCGCTTTTTATACCCTTCCGGATTAGTCCCATTTTGTGCAGGGCAATTAAACTTTAGACAATAAATTTATTGCTCTATAAGGTATTACAGAACTGCTTTAGGAGCAGTGCAAGTGCAAAGTACATCTAAACATCACCACTAGAGTGGTCCAATTTTTGTGTGGGGGAAAAAATGTCATCCCCCATATTTATAATATCTATAACAATTTAAATTTTCCACTGTAACCAATACATGGTGCTCAATAGCCTTGAAATGCGCTACTGGATAGCTGTGAAACTGGTTGCCGTGACAATTGAAGGTTCTGATATTTTTTTAGAGAGTTTAAATTTGAAATTTTCTTAAGTTGCTTAACTAGTGGTTTGATTAATATATGCAAAAAAATACTTCTAGTATAAAATATGAGAATCATGAGCATCCTATAAATTTATACTTAGAAACGTAAAGTTTGGTACTAGCACCTCGTTTGGCAAGAGGAAAAATTTTTGAAGGTGCCCCAAACCCTATCTCGGAAAAAAATTGTTTGGGCCACTCTAATCATGTAAGAATTTTGGCATTTAAAATAGCGGATCCAATATGGCGAACCACTTTTATAATTTTTTCGTTTTCACGACAAACTGATATACATAAATGGGGAGTTTTCGAGGTCGCTGATTTCGAATCTAGTCATAAATTGGCGACCAAATTTTATAATTTTTTATTTTTCACCAAAAACTTATATATAAGGAGGGTTTTTAATTTCAATAATTTTAATTCTGATGTCGATTTTTGAAATTCAAAATGGCGAATTCAATACGGCGTTATCGGAAAAAAATGTTGTTTAAAAATTTTTTCAGTTTTTGCTAAATACATATATGTATATTTCTAATTATAGCTGCTTCAAATAAAATCTTTTCCCTTTATATATAATGCTGTTTTCGCTTCTACTGAAAAACGTTACCTTTTCATTGCCCTCTCAGCACAATCAATAAAAACTGGGCAATGAAAAGGCAACATTTTTTACCATGCTAGTCCTCATGGGAGAAAAGCAGGATGGCAAGGCACTGCATGGCAACACAGTTGCCATACTGATTTAGGGCCGGTTTTTCAATGTCTGGTTATCACTACTTTCCCGGTTAAACATCATTACCGACGTTTTCGACATCATGCATACAACATGTGATCGATAAAGCAGTCGTTGTATTTAAGCGGATCTTCTACCTACAACCGGCCCTCAGATAGGAATCCAAATCAAATTGAAAATGAACTTATTTGAAATGGTATGGTCACTGCATTACCGACGACAAGATGGATGTCCATGCTAGCTAGTTAGTTAGTTCTGCAGGTCCCAGATCCGATCCTCGGTTGGAGCGATTGCCAACAAATTTTTTGTGTTTATTATTTGTTTTATTTTTTTTAGTTTTATTTGATTTAATTTAATTTAACTTTGCTTTCTTTTCGTTAGTTTTATTTTATTTCACATTTTTTATTTTATTATTAGTTACTTTAAATTTTTGGAGTTCAATTTTACTAAAAAAATCAAAAACAACTAACTGAAAAAACTTTTAGAAATATACAAGTTGAATCGAAAAAAAAATTAAATGAATATTTTACTGGCCGTGGGACTCGAGCCTACGACCTCGCGGTTCGTTAATCCGCATTACTGCCGCCTGTCAAGGCACAATTTTGATCAGATCAATTGCAACGTTAATGTGGATCAACGTTGCCATCTGTCGTTGCTATTAGTCATTAAATGGTCATTTTTTTACATTTTACTCTAGAATTTCAAACTTTGTGTACGTACATAGATCCCAAAACCAATAACCACGGCTTTCTATTTCTTTTCCGGTACTATTACCTGTACAATGTGCAGTGGTGTGAAAGAAAGTTTTATTTAAAATTTTGTGCAGAGAGAAGGCTGCCAGGCAGAATGTTGTAAGGTAAAGAAGTTCTCAAAGATGGAAGGGAAGTGGAACAGTTCAATGGTACGCTTTGCCATTCAGCTCGTTCCGGATTCTATTCACTACATTGCGCTCGAGTCCGAAAATTATCCGTTTACGTGACGTTACAACTGAATATTTATGTATTGCTTTCACAAGAGATCGAAAAATATATGCCAAATAAAGATGCTGTTTCGGGGCTTATAAATATAGGATAATCCTCTAGCTTTTGTGGAAAAGTTTGGAAATATTATTATAGGGATTTTTTTTGGGTTCACACAGCCAGACAGACGGACATGAATCAATCGACTTAGCTCGACGTTCATTTCGGTATGCTGTTTTACGGTTCTATCTCTTCTCCCTCTGGTACTTACAAATATCGGACCAAGCTTATAATACAACTTCATACTTTATGAAAGGTATAAAAACTCGAAATGTTGTGTTTGCATTTGGAATCTATTTGTCGGCAAGTGCAATAATTGCAATTCAAAGTTTTGCACGAAAAAAGTGATAACACAATCGGTCAATAAATCAATTGCCATTATCAATTGATGCACTATTAATTGCACTAGATTAGTCTTAGGGGGTTTTTAGTGACGCGATGAAATCATATTGGCGGTTATAGAAAAACAAAAAAGAATTTTGCGTCACCTCATACTGGTACTAAATACATACCAGCACTAAATATTTTCATTCTCGGTGAGGGCTTGAGGCCTAAAAAATGCGTGCTTGCAGTGGCAAAGATTTAGACTTAATTTTAGAGCACGATTACTGCTTTTGCCCTATAGAGTGTGAAGATCTTGTAATGTGCGGCGGCTGAATATTCTATGTAAATAAGACCGCACTATCTTACAAGCAAAAAAAGTTCACCGTACACCCCTCAGCCTACAGAAATTTTTCAAAGCAATTTCTAAAAATTATTTTTCTACCGAACCTAGGTGTCCGCGGAGGTGTAGTGGTTAGAAGTAGGCGCTACCATTTCGCTGGGCTTGGGATCGACCCCAGTTTCCGACTAACACCAACAACAAAAGAAAGGAAAAAGTTGTTTCTAAAAGCGCGGTCGCCGCCCCTCGTCAGGCAATGGCAAACCTCCTAGTGTATTCTCCCATGAAAAAAGTTTCTTATAAAAATACATTCGACGTGCTGAGTCGACGTAAAGCTGTAGGTCCCTTCCTTTTGTGTGACAACATCACCTACATTTGTCAATAAAACATTTTTTCTTAATCAAAATACATCCACAGGAGAAGTTCTATGATTTTTGATGAGATTAGATTTACTGATATAAGAGTGGTAAGAACTGAGAACTGAGAAATGGGTAAGTACTAGAACGGTATACTTGAGGTCAATGAACATTTTAGCAGAGAAAATTACCGAACTTTTTTCCGTTACGGTCTAATGCACTTATGTTTATACAAAAAAAAAAAAAAACCTGCTAATAACACCTCTTACAGTATTCATGCAGCTCTTCAAAGTAAATGACGAGTATATTAAAGTATTTGAAAAGTATTAAAAATTATTAACTTGGACTTGATAATTAAGTAGTATGCAACTAAGTATTAAAGTACGCTCTGGATGGCTAAGACGTTCGATTTTATGACGTAGAAGTTTTGATGATGACGGCTTATGTAAATATACACAAGTATCAAAATGAATGAATGAGCTTTATGACACTGTATGCTTAAAATTAACGATAGCGAGTGTCCATAGTAATATCGGGCAAAATACCTATTATCTCAGAAAAGCACTACCTAATTCTTTGACCATCGGTCTGTGCTTATAAACTCGAATCAGCTGGAATGAGTTCGAAGAATTTTTGCCCCTTAAATATGAGCGCTTTTTTATTTTATGTATGTATTTTTTGCGATCTTCCAGAAACCACAAAACCTAACAAAATACTTACGAGCTATGAGTTATTAATGGTGCACACTCATTTTCCAATTTCAATAAACTTTAAATATCTATGTATGTATGTATGTATGTATGTACGTTGTACAACCTATGCATTTAAACCGGTGGGCATAAGGGGCAATAAAAAAAATGGTTTTGCACGCAATCAGCTAAGCAAAGTAATGAAGTCAACGCTGGTATGCTGATATCGAGTGGCTATGATTGCTCACGATAATACATATGTGCATACATCCATACAGAGCGTGGTTCTTGTCAGCAATAGAGATAATTGTCCTTATCATTTGTAATAAAATTTGTTTTAAACAGCAGATAAGCGATTAAGTGGCCTAACTATAAAGGTCTTTGCTGTCATATTGAAATGCCAGTTTAAGACATTTAACCACCTCAAACTGCAGGTTTGGTGAAAACATATACATAGATCATAAGGTTAGCAACTCAAAGGATGTGTATAGATACAAAGGCGGTGAATTGAAATACTTAGTGAAAATGTGGGAAATTTAAGTTCATACATATTTACATTCATATTAAAAAATTTCGAAACAAAAGGAAATTTTACTTATATGCCAATAGTGACAAATAGTGAATTTGATTCAAGAGCGTATTGTCACTACAAACGAATAAAGGTGCGCTATAAAGTTTTGACGGCGAAAAAAAAACGCGCCCAAAAAAGTTTACGAAAAAAGACGCTTAAGGAAAACTTTGGCGAAGAAAGACGCGAAATCTAGTTGTTTACGAAGAAAGAAGCGTAAACATAGATTTATACCTGACCAAGACCAAGGACTGTCACTTCAGCATCATTCCCTAAATACGCTTTGGGGAATTTACATGCTGCTACACCCGCAAATATAGTCGATCGCGAAAGTAAGTTTACGGGTCTTTCTTCGCCGTCAAATATTTTAACGCGTCTTTCTTCGCCGTCAACTATGTTTAGAGTCTTCCTTCGCTGACTTTTTAGAGTCTTCCTTCGCTGACTTTTTCTTATGCGTCTTTTTACGCGGTCAACTTTTGAGCTTGCGCCTTTATTCGTGTCTAGTTACGGTATAATTTATGTGCAAAATGTGTAGTATTGGACAGCCGCCGTTGCCGATTCTTTTCCTACCAATCAAGCCGGTTGTGGATTAATTCATACCTAAAACCTTATCAAAAAAAATTGTATTATTGCAAAACTTGTCGCATAATGTTTGCATTGCAGCTGGCAATAGCATTCAAGAGCATTTCCACAACAAAAAACAAAAAAACATTTTTCGGCCTCATTATTAGGTGCAATCCCGTATTCTTCGGACTAAAACTAGTAAAACTGTCAAAAAATAAAAATTCGCTCAGAGCGAGAGAGTAAGATTGAAAAGTACGGAATCGCTTTCTAGTAAAAAATGGTAACTTCTGTCAACTTCAACATAACCTCAAAATTTTGGTTGTAAATTTTTGCTGATTTCGTATGTAAACACACTCAGCTCACACATGCAAATAACCAAAAATGCTTTCAAATTTATTAGAATCCACTTAAACAAGTAATTAAATACTTTTCAACACGAATTAGCAGAATGCACTTTTCTGTTGTTTACAATTTGGTTTCCAAACACACATTTACCAGAATTTACCATCAAAAAATCTTCCAACTGTAACTGGTAGCTTCTGACAGAGAGAGGACCTTATTTACTCTCTTTTTGCCCTCTCAATAGTCAGTGAACCGAGTACGAGATCGATTTCCATCGATCGTACGGGATCGCAACAATTTATTATTAAGGAGACTACTCTATTTAAACCTTACAGCTACGACTGTAGGGATCCGTGACGATATTAAGTCGCACTGCGTGGGTTCCTAAGGGGCAATGTTCAGTCAGTACAGCTGAAATAATCGAGAGTAGGCTCTTAGGCAGCAGGAGAGGCTTCCTTGACCGCCTGCGATCAACATTCGGCCGAAAGAACCTCGCAACTTTGCATTGCAGTATTTTTTCCCAGCGTTCGCCAAGCTGACTGTAATCCCATCGCGCCAGGAGCGCGCCGCACATTGCCAAGGGAAGGGAACTATGGTCTCCCTCTCCGAGGTGATCAATAAACACAAAACGAAAACATACCATTATTTTATGTCTTTACTTTAATCTTAGTATCGTTTTCTCAAGTAGCTTTAGAATTTATCCGCCCAAACACCCTTTTTTTAGAACAAAATTTCGGTTAGCGTGGTTCAAAGTTATGCGGTAACATACATAAAATAAAAATAGAAATAAAAATAAATTTAAAAAATATTCCTACGTATTGATAATCTTCTCCTTTTTGTGAAGTCTGTTAAAAATACAAAAAAAAAATATAGACTTTACTAAAAACCTATCGTGAAAGATTTTCGTTCAGGTTTTCTTTTTTTTTTTAAGTAATTTCCTGCAGTGGAAAATTTTCCTGTATTCAGATATCAAATTAATCAGGGTATTCATATAAACGCGTAACTGCCTCGTAACTGTGTAAACCTCGAAAATAAACCGGATTTCCGTACAAAATTTAACAATTTTACGAGGTTTACGTGGATATGAGGCTTTTATGCGTTTAGATGAATTGCCCTAATAAAAAATCTTTGTTCCATTTTCAATAAAATATATATTTAGAATCTGGTGAGATAAACTACGTGAAATCCCGCTTTGCTCGATTATAAAAATCGGGTTTAGTCGTGATTCGAAAAGTGTCCAAAATTATTAAAAACAAAAAACTGTTGAAGCCGGGTCAATCGGTTCCGTGGAGCATTGGAAAAGTGTTTCCATCAGGATTTCCAAGTATTCCTAGCTAGATTCGGCTCATGAAACACCTGGTTTGCTGATATTTCGGTTTAACAAAGTATTCTGTTTTGCCTTAATGCCTTATTTGTTGTCTTTATTGCTTCGCAGAAATTGTACCAGCAACAGCAGGCTGGGGTTTAATCTTCTGGGATGGCGTTTCCTGCCGAATCTGAAGACAGTTTGCCTAGACAATTACGACATTGTTCTTGGTGTTCAGAAATTAATTTCCCTTAACTAAGTTTTTGATACCCAAAGCAGTTAGTATGCCGGTTATCGAAGTTAGCGCTCTTAAAGTTAAGTGCTTAATTTACTGCTGTGACTAAGATCATTTCAGTTTGTAACTTTAATTCCATATCATAAAAATCTATAATCAAAGCTACGTTTATAGCGTATGATTATGAAATGCTGACGTTTGTAAATATTTCAATCAAATTTATGGTATATTCGATTAGAGACCTAATAAATATTTCATAAATATGTATATACACATGTATATACCTTTGAACATAAGGAGCATCACGTACTATACTAAATAATTTATAAATGAATTCCGTTTTGTCGTATAATATTTTGGCGTCTAAAAAGAAAATAGTTAGACGAACAATTTCCCAAGTCATACTAGTAATCATACAAAGGCACTGCTTCGCGTGCTCTGTTCCCTATATCGAGGTATTATATTAAATACAAGCTATCTGCAATTTCCACTTATGTATGTCGTTGGTCCGAAGAATTTTTCATCGAATTGCATAGTTCCAATTAACATCAATGATGACAGTTAAGTCCCAGATGGGTTCTAAAAATAGAATATTCCGTTTAACTCTATATTCGCAATGGTTCCAAGAATATGGTTCTCTGAATTTACAATGATTAACTATAAACGCCTCCTAATTTTTCAAAAAAAAAAAAACGCTTGTTATTCTTGTTGTTGTTCTTGTTATTTACGATATAGGGGCAAAAAATTGCATGAAAAATGGGTTTAGTGGCCCGTACTACCTCGCTGGTGCATTCAGTTCTGAAGAAATCCTATCATTGACCAAGTTTATACCATGAAATTCCTCTGAACTGTAGAATTTTGAAGAAAACAAATCTAAGCGTTCGTTTATTTTAAACGCGAAGTCTTTGCACGCCTTGGTCGAGCACTTAATATCAATATTGAGGGCTCACATTTTCTGAGATTTTTTTATAGCTATTTCCCACAAAATTTCGATGTTGTAGGGAAAAAAATAGCCGCGAGAAAAGAGCCCTAATACATACATATATTATCTTTATATATGAATAGAAAAATGATTAGTACAGAAAAGCTACCAAAAACTAATGATCGTCAATTTAAGTGCAGCTAGAAACCCCTAATTTTCAGATTTTTAGTAACTGTATTGATTCATTGATTTATATCTATTCATTATTTTTTTTTTAGAATGTCCAAACTGTACCTCATTGCCGCGGTAGTGGCACTTTTAAACGTTCACACGCTCGCCGCCCCCTTCGAAGAACTCAATGAAATAACCGGTAAAGCAGTTGCTTCCGATGGCGAAGACTATCGCTTACCATTTACGATTCGTCCATGGAATTACACACTGAAGTTGACGCCATACCTGCAGGAAAGCGATGGCAGCAAACGATTCACATTTGATGGTGAAGTTACAATCCAAATCAATTCAACCGAAAATACAAATACACTCATTTTACATTCGAAAAACCTAAACTATACAACACGCGAATATTGGTCTGAAACTAACCTCACTAAAATTAATTTGGGCGAGGGCACATGGAATAATGTAACTGACAAATTGCAATATACATTGGCAACGCCCATACAAGCCGGCATAACGTATATTTTACATTTTGTCTATAATGGCACCATGGATGATGATATGCATGGTTTCTACCGCAGCTCCTATGTGGATGCCAATAATAATACCAAGTAAGTTAATATTTTATGTGATTGTCAAAGGCTCTCTCTGGCATTTATTTCATATCACTGATAGGCACTGCCTTGCCCGCGGGCAAAGCTCCTTAAGCTTTCTGTACATTATGTATAGGCGCGAGCAGAGTAAAAGCTCTCTCTACCCATCGCTGTTTTATACGGCTCAACTAATACAACCCATTAACTTTTACAAAATCTTTTATTTTTCACCGCCCCTATTTATAAAAATTCCTCTGCATGGTATGCGTCCAATTTCACATTTATAAATAACTTATTTTGCTTACAGGTGGATTGGTTCTACGCAATTCCAAACGCACCATGCGAGACGTGCCTTCCCCTCGTTCGACGAGCCGAAATTCAAGGCCACCTTCGACGTGACAATCCGTCGCCCTAAAACGTTTAATTCTTTTGGCAATACCCGTATTTTACGAACAGACAATTTTACGTGAGTTATACAATACTTAAATTTGTCCAGTGAGTGCTTTCGCTTTAATTTAACGAAATTTAATTTCCAATATTGCAGTGATTATGAGGAAGACGTGTACGCACCAACGCCACGCATGTCCACCTATTTATTGGCATATATCGTTTCCGAATTTAAGCAACGTAAAAACGACAAATTCGGCGTAATTGCTCGCGAAGAATATTATGATCAGACAGAATACAGTTTTACTGTTGGTCAAGAAATTTTAGATAAATTGAGTGACTACTTAGGCATTGATTATTATAGCATGGGCAACGATAAAATGGACATGGCTGCCATTCCCGACTTTTCAGCCGGTGCCATGGAAAACTGGGGTCTATTGACCTACAGAGAACGCGCATTACTTTACGACTCAAACTCCACAACGCTAAGTGCTCAGCAATCTATTGCCGCTGTCGTTGCTCACGAGCAGACCCATATGTGGTTCGGTGATTTGGTGACATGCGACTGGTGGAGCTATACATGGTTGAATGAGGGCTTCGCACGCTACTTCCAATACTTTGGCACACATATGGTGCGTATTGAATATTGTGCCTGCAGTTATTTATTGTTAAGAATTTCGTTTTGTTTTTTATCCTGCAGGTTGAAACTCACATGTCGCTGGATCAACAATTCTTAGTCGATCAATTACAAGTGGTAATGAGCATGGACTCTACCAATAGCACCAACCCAATGAGCGATGAAAACACTCACACGCCTTCGGACTTGAGTCGCATGTTCAACAGCATTTCATACAACAAGGGTGCGAGCATTATCCGCATGGTTAAATATGCTATAGGCGAAGAAAATTTCAGAAAATCGTTGCAAACTTACTTGGCGAAATAGTATGTCTTATCAAAACTTGTATAATGCAGTTCAGTTTTTCATTTGAGATTTCATTTTTTCTCGCTTAGCAAATACAATAATACCGTTCCTGCTTATCTTCTCGAGGTTTGGCAAGACTATTGGCCTGCTGAAACAAAACAGTATTCAGAAGCCGTATTCAACAGCTTCACCACTCAAGTGGGCTACCCGCTCATCACTGTAAAGTTGTCTAGTGACAAGAGTTCTTTCCTCATCAATCAGACCCGTTTCCTGCTGAGAGATCAGAGCACATCAGACCCTAACTTACTATACACCGTCCCAATTTCATATACGACCAACATAGAAAGCAACTTCGAAGACACAACGCCTAAATTGTATCTCCCTGCCGCGAAATTAAATGTAAATGTGGATCTGCCGAACAGCGTAGATTGGCTCATTGTTAACGTACAAGAGTCTGGCTACTATCGCGTTAACTACGATGAAACTACTTGGCATGCCATCCATCATGCCCTAACCTCTGCAAACTACAGTAATATCCACCAGCTGAATCGTGCGCAAATAGTCGATGATCTGCTGAATTTGGCGCGTGCTCATATTATCGAGTACGAATTGGCACTTAACGTACTCGAGTACTTGGAGAGCGAAACTAATTACCTGCCATGGACTGCGGCCTTCAATGCCTTCTCTTACATCGGCATTCGTTTGGGCAGCGACACTGAAAGCTTCGCTTCGTACATTCTCGAACTCACCGCAAAAGCCTATGAAGAGCTCGGTTTTGAGCCACGCAGTAATGATACTTCACTGGATATCTATAATCGTGCAAAAATTCTCTCCTGGTCCTGCAAGTATGGTCGTGAAGATTGCATTCAAAAGTCAAAAGAACATTTTGCCAAAATCAATACGACAGCAGTGCCTGTGAACATACGTTCAGCTGTGTACTGTAATGCTCTGCGTTACGGTAATGAAAGCGATTACGATACACTGTTCAACAAATTTTTGACCAGCACGTCTGCAACTGAGCAAACGCTGATCCTTAGCACACTGGGATGTGTTACGGATAGTAAACTCATTGAGAAATACTTCTGGGCCATTGTAGGCGATCAAATTCGTCGTCAGGATAAATCGAGCGCACTAAGCAGCCTGTACACTGAAAACAATGAAAATGTGGAACCTGTCTATAAACTGGTTACTGAAAACTATGACGCACTTGCTGAATCGTAAGTATTTTCCTTCTCTAAACATATACTAGGTACTATTTATATATACATTGTTTTTTATTTTCATTCATACAATGCTGGAAAATCTGCCTACTTAACTTCTAATTTTACAGATTGGGCAGCTATTCCACAGTTGCTACAGTAATTTCAAATCTAGCCGCACGCTTTACCACTGAGAGCCAACTTCAGAATTTGAAAGAGTTTAATGAAAGGAACAAGTCCAATTTTGGCAGTTCCCAGTCAACATTGGTGGCGGCTGAGACTACGGCGGAGGAGAATTTAGCGTGGGCCACGACTAGACTAACAAGCTTTAAGAACTATTTGCTGAAACGCAAGAGCAACGGTGCGACTGCCAATACTTTTGCTGTACTAACACTGGTTGTCTGTGCGGCTGTCGGTCGCTTCCTGCAGTAAATTCATCTTCGGTCGTTAAGTAGTAATACATAGGTATATTCCTATATAAATATAAAGGCTTTTGTAATTTAGTAGGTTAAAAGCTTCTGAAAATGTCAATCTGTTTTCTCGTTGATAGATTTTGTATGTAAAAATGATAAGTTGAATATGAATTTGTGAGTAAGAATTCAAGTCTGGAATAAAAACGTATATTAATTAAACAATATACTATATACATACATACATAGGCGGTATTTTACGTTTGGGTGGTTTATTTTCAAATATTACGTCGGAATAAAAGAGTTACTTAGTTTTCATTCTTATCGCACTGAAACTCTGCCAGCGGTACCTGGTGGCACTCGTTTCTCGCTGTAATCGTTTAAGCGATTTCCAATAAAACACGCCAGTCACTTTCATCTATGCCAGCCGACGTCAGTTGTATATAGCGAGTAATGCCAAGTCCTTCTCCAAATGGTTACTCAATAGCAAATGCATTCCTCTTCCCCAGAATATCTCATTGAATACATTGCACACGTTGTTTTGAGCCTCGTTACGCAAAAAAAATCCTCGTATGACACCCCCTTCTCTTGATGACAGCCACTGCACACAGACAAAGGCCCAACATTTGAGGACATGCTTCTGGAGTGTCAGGACCTTTAATTGAGAAGTTGCGTCTGCCCGGTTGGTTAGTGTCGCCGAGAATACTAAAGCAGGCATTACAAACCAAATGCCCTTGCGACGTCTACTACATCTTCCAGTGGCGGATCCAGCGGGGGGTATCGGGGGTTAAACTACGTGTCAGTCAGTGGCGGACCCACGGTCGGGGGGTGTTTTAATATGGCACATATGTATGTATAATATGGCGTCTATGTATTAAAACACCCCCCATGGGTCCGCCACTGACTGACACGTAGTTTAACCCCCAAAAGCCCCCCCCCCCCCTCCCCCGCTGGATCCGCCACTGACATCTTCCATGATGGGCGAGGGAATCCATCGACGTGTACCATCGATCACCCCGGTGAAGGAGTTTCTCGCCGCAATCCCTATCAAATCGAGGTTTTTCAACATCTCCTTTGTTTGCGAACAAGCTTCGGCGGAACAGAAAGACGATGCGACCAAAGACTTCTTCTTTAAACAATACATTTATCATGTTAGACGATTTCAATTCTACGGTGTACAACACCAAAATAACGTGGTTCTGACAACAGATTATGTAAACGGGGAGATTCGGTGAATCCAAAGGCGCATAGTCGAATCTTACGACAAATATTTTTGTTATACATTTTAACGAGTTCTGCCGCAGTTTTAAAGGGATTTTTTTCGTAGTTTTCAAAGGGTCCTAATTTTTTGAAAATTAAGTTTGGAATATAAAAATTATAATTTGCTAGCTTGATAAATTTGATTATTTAATTTCACCTATTTCACCTGGCAAAGTCGTCATATATAGTTAAATTAACCGCCAATCTGACCAGATTTGTGGAACATAGAGAGATGTTTCCTAATCATACTCCAGGCTGTTTGATAAATCACCGCGCATCCGAATAAAAATTCCTATTTTTTCCTACGCTAATATATTCTTTCCCTACCAAATTCCCTAAAAAATTTAGCCATATAATGTTTTCCCACTCCATATTTTCTCTAAATATAAAAAATGTATTTAAATAATTTTACCTAAATTACTGAAATTAAATTAAACAAAATTTCGATCGAGCTGCAATTAAAGAATGAGAAGCATTGAGTGATTTTTTTTTTATTGCTTGAGAGCCACATTAAAACGCTTTTAAAGCCAAACTTCGAAATTGCGTTCGACATTTTTACTCAAGTTTTTGTTGCTTAATTTCAGTGTAAAAACTATAGTGGTAAAATAAATGATCTTCAACTAAAACTTATTTGCCGTTAGGATAATATCTGTAGTCATAAGCAATAACCGCCTTAGTCGACTTAAGAAAAAATTTTGTTGTGTATGCTATCGTATTCTGCAACTACTATTCCATGTGTATGTGTGTGTATCCCCATCTCGCCAGCTAGGCTATTTAAAAATTTATAGACGGACATATTTTAGTTTCCCCATAAGGTGAACATTTAGGCGGTAATTGCTTATGGCCACAGATATAAAACCGTGACAAGGATGCACAGCTTTGCCAAAGAACAATACACTTAGAGGGGATTTTCTTAAACACGTAAAGTCTTAAACCTTGTAAACTCGTAACTTTACGAGGCTGTTTACGCGAACACGCCTTTGTGCCAATGCGTAAATAGTGGGATGTTCGATTACTCACTTTTTTCCAAAACCGGTTTTCGGGTTATTCGAAAATTACAAACCGCATAAACTGGGTTTATTTTACATAGCTTTCATACAGTGAAAATGCTTACACTGTAAAAAAAAAATTGTGTAAATTTCCTAACTAAAAGGTAGGTTACTGATTTCCTACCTTATTATTCGCGAAATTACATGTTCGATTATTCAGCGAATAGTTTGTTTAAATTTCGGACTTTTTAGAGTGCTGTGGTTGGCGTAAATTTACTACGAAAGTGTGTACAAGCTACAAAGCAGTTTGATTTCACCCGTAGAATTGTGTAAAGCCGCTAACAAAAAGGATTTTTACACACGAAAATGTGTAAACGAAAAAAAAATATTTATCGTGTAAATTTACCAAAAAATTTTAAAAGTAAACAAAAATATACTCGATTTATAGTCGTATTTTACCCCACCTCAAAAACGCCATAAAAAGCGCACCGAAGATAATCTAAACAAGCGAACCGTTTTGTAGAAAATATACAGAGGCCGGTTAGTGGAAAAACCCAAAGTCAATAACGTAAAAATGCTTATTGAATTCGCCATATGTGGATATTAAGCTACACAAATTAATCATTGTTTTCAAAAAAAGAAATTAAAATGCACTTTGAGTGAAAAAATATATATTTATCCTAACAACATTTTTTACTCAGTAAAAATTTCTTCCATTTAAAACTTTTTAAATATCTCTGACTACGAAATTCGTTTAAAAATTAAAAAAAAAAAGTGTAAGGGAAGAGGGCCTCCCCCATATGCATTTATTACAAGAACCGGATTTTTTCTTGGCGGCACTGTGTATATGCATATGTGTATATGTGCGCCATTAAATAATATATTAGCAGATCTTCTGCCTTATCCGATTATCACCTGCAATCGTTACCTAAGCAATTTGTTTATTGTTGCGCTGTTAAATGCAAAATGATCATAAAATGTGTACGAATTGGAGTAAATACAATCATAAATTAAACAGTGATAGCGACAGAATACAATTTGTAAACATACTTTTACTATATATATGTGTGCATGTACATTACGGTGGTCCAAACAAAGAAAAATCGGAATTTTAATATTTTCAACCCAAAGTACATTTCTACATCGAAAAAATTAACCCTCAAATAAACGCTCAAAGTTTTCCATGTACTTATTTTATATGGGAAAAAACAATGTAAGTGTTCACACCTGTCTGTTTATGTATTGTAATATTGTAATTGTTTATTTAAACATTTTCTAATATTATTTTTTAAGGGTCCCCGAAATCCCCCCCAAAAAATAATAAAAAATCGTTAATCTTAAAAAGTTATTAAATACATAATTGAGTATTATTCTTTGAAGTCTCCTGAAGAGAAACATAGTTTGCCGGTTTAAAAATATTGATTACAAGGGATTCTAAACCATATCTACGAAAACATAAAATGCATGGGAAACTTTGACTGATCTCTAAATATTTTGTGATTCCAAAACAAAAAAAAAAAAACGGAGGATTATTTTTTACGATATAAAACAATTCCAGAGGTTTGAAGCATTAAAATTCCGTACTTAATAGTGTGAATGCATTTTTTATCACCCTAATGTAAATACATATGTATATTTATATGTACATGTTGGTTGTAAGATTAGTACGTTGTTGTTAATTCACGCTAATATAAGAGATAATGAGCAGACACCAAATACCAAGCACGAAGCAATGAGAATATCATACGAAAAATTGCAGAACGTCTTCACCAGCCTCCATGCGTAGTTTGGTCAAAGGGGATTTTTCTTAATTTCGACCGTCTAATTTTTTAACTAAGTAAAAGTATTTTGGAAGTTTTAATTATGTGCTTTATTCGATTAATTGATCCAATCTCTTACGTATGAGTGCATGTGTATCCAATGAATTCTAAAATCACAATACTTCTTTTGTTGCTGGCCTGCAGCTCTGTGAAAGCTAATAACGGCGTCTTCGAAACATCGTACCGGTTGGGTGATGATGCGGTACCCGACGCCTATGACATTTGGTTAAAGCCATACCTGCTGGCTACAGATGGAACGCGTCGCTTCACTTTCGATGGCGAAGTCAATATAACGTTGCACTCCACGCGCGCAAGTATACGCGAAATTACTTTGCATAAAAACCTTATTGAGATCAATGGCGCTTGGCTTTATAACAGCAGCATTGTCGGTGGTGGGCTTATAAAGTCGTTCGACAACGATGATTTAACCTACAATGAGACAACTCATAAACTAACAGTGCATTTGGGGGATCAGCAAATATCGAACAACAACTATACGCTGCGCTTCAAGTACACTGGGCAGATACGTGATGGTCTGCAGGGATTTTTCCGTGCTAATTACACCGATAGCTCCGGCAATGAAAAGTTTGTGAAATGATAAATAGCTATTTCAGTATCTAAGCAAAAATATTTGATATTTATACCTTTCATGAGCATGAAATGGTATTATAACTTTGGTCCGATGTTTGTAAGTACCAGAACAAAAAGAGATAGACCCATTAAAATGTATACTTATATGATCAGAACGTCGAGCTGAGTTGATTTAGCCATGTCCGTCTGTCCGTCTGTCCGTCTGTCCGTCTGTTTGTATGCAATCTAGTCTCTCAGTTTTCGAGATATCCGTATCAAATTTGGTAGGTGGGTGTATTTTTATAATGTATTAATCATTTGTCGGAACCGGCAGAATCGGACCACTATAACATATAGCTCCCATACAACTGATTGTTCAGATATGAGATTTTTCGTTATAACTTCTCCATTTATGCAGCTACGAACATGAAATTTTGCAGTACTTGCACCCATTATCAACAGAATACTTACAGTGAAAATTACAAAGATCGGGTCACTATAACCTATAGCTCCCATACAACTGATTGTTCAGATATAAAATTTTTCGTTATAACTCCTCCATTTATATAGCTAGGAACATGAAATTCCGCACTATTTTCAATAATTATCAACAGAAAACTTACAGTGAAAATTAAAAAGATCGGGTAACTATAACCTATAGCACCCATACAACTGATTGTTCAGATATGAGATTTTTCGTTATAATTCATCCATTTATGTAGCTAGGACCATGAAATTTCGCACTGTTTTCACTCATTATCAACAGAAGACTTACAGCGAAAATAACAAAGATCGGGTCACTATAACCTGCAGCCCCCATACAACTGATTGTTCAGATATGAGGTCTTTTATCATAACTCCTCCATTTATGCAGCTAGGAACATGAAACTTCGCACCATTTTCACTCATTATCAACAGAATACTTACAGTGAAAATAACAAGGATCGGATGACTACAACATATATCTTCCATACATCTGATTGTTCAGATATGGGATTTTACTGTAAAACTTCTTTATTTGAACAGCTAAAACCGATAAATTTCGTAAGATATTTTATAAATAATAATACAAAGTCTACTGAGAAAATCATCAAAATCTATACTGTATAAGCTTTATCTCCTATAGCACTGATTGTTCAGATACCAGTTTTTGCCATATATCTCCTTTATGTAGGAAACTTAACCCAATAAATTGTGTTACCGGTTTACATACCGATCACATAGCAGTGAAAATCACTTAGATTGGTGCCATATAAAGTATATCTTCCATACCTCTGATTGTTTAGATGCGATTTTTTATATAAGTATGTAACTCCTCTATCGATGTATGCAGATGTATTCAAAAGCAGTAATCTGTCAAAGTAAAATTTGCAGATGTTCATGAAAGGTACGAAGCCTTCGGCATAGCCGAAGACAGCGCTGCTCTTACTTGTTTTTTTATGTTTTCGCATTACAGATGGATCGGATTAACGCAGTCCCAGCGCATCGATGCACGCACTATATTTCCATGCTTTGACGAACCAGCCTTTAAGGCTACGTTCCGCTTACAACTAAGTCGACCAACCCAATACAATGTAGTTTTCAATAGCAAATTGTTGGATAGTATACCAGACGGGTGAGTACTTAAATTAAAACTCACTGATAAGATTGTCTAGACTGTCAAAACTAATTTGCTGCTAAGATTAACTCATTTATTTAGTGGCGATTAAATTTAGGATATAAAATATTCGGCCCTATTATGGTTGTCGTTGTCGACGTCGATATCATTTTTCGTTGATAAATATGATTTTTTTTTTTAATTTGAAGATTATTTTTGCAAACTCTAAATAAAGTTATGTTAAACAATTTTCATTCAATTTAAATTTATTTTTGATTTAGAATTTGCAAAACATTTTTTTTTGTTTAAAAATTCATATCACGTTCTTGAAAATTTCAGGAACTTTTAAGCTAAGTTGAAGGCATTGTATAAAAAAAATTTGCCAAAAATTTACTTACATACGTTTTTTTCTTTTGCGATTTTTTAGATTTCGAAATTCTGCAATTTTTTTGAATTTCTTTATAAACATTTTTTTATATAGCCACAAAATATCAGCTTTTAACTTAAAAAAAATCTAAGATATTCAAAAAATAAATTTTCAAAATCCAGGAAATTGATAAATCTAGAAAATTCAGAAATCTTCCATTATTCATCAAAATAAAAAATGGTCGATTCCAACCATTGCTCGATTTAACATGGATTGACCCATATATACATATATACACCCACATCTTTTGAATTATCACTGTACCTTTGCAATATTTCAGGAATTGTTTCGACAAAAAAAAACTAATAAAAATAAGAATCTATTTTTGCACATTTTCAGTGACGACCGTGCCCTAGATCGTTTTGCTGCGACGCCGCCCATGTCTACCTACTTGTTTGCATTTATCGTTTCTGAATTCGCAAAACGTGGAAGTGAAGATCTTAAGATTATTACTCGCGCGGAATATATAAATAAAACCGATTTCGCTTATCAGGTTGCAGAACAAGCGATCAAAGCTTATGATGAATACACACAGTTCCCCTACAAGCAATTGGGGCTAAGTATTATGCAAAAAGCGGGTTCACCTAAATTTCCATATAATGGCATGGAGAATTGGGGTTTGGTTATTTATAGGTAACTATAGGTTCCAGATGCTTCACGGTTTGCACATTTTCTCAGGAAGCCGTTCCATGTGACCACCTACCATAAGGTTTGTTAATGGAGAAAACAGCTTTTCCTGCAAATACTGTAAAATCTGCAAATCGTGAAGCATCTGGAACGCAGCTTATATCTCCTCTGTTTTCCTGTCTTTAAATGCCTGTACTTAGTGACGATGTGCTGATAAACGAACCAGGATACACCGATGGCTGGTCAAATAAGGAGTACACTATCAGCATAATCGTACATGAAACCGCCCATATGTGGTTCGGCGACAGCGTCACATTTGCCTGGTGGAGTTATTTTTGGCTAAATGAGGCGTTCGCACGCTACTATCAGTACTTTATGGCACACAAGGTAGCTATCATAAAATTTATCATGCTCATTGCTTTTTATTATTAATTTTAACTTCTTGACTCACCATATTTATGACAAAATTTATTTATGATTTCTCAGCTCTATCCGGAATATCAGTTAGATCAACAATTCGTTGTAAATCAAATACATTTGATCTTTGGCATCGACGCAGTCAATAGTACCCAGCCGATGACTAGCCCAGAGACAGAAATACAAAATCCAATAGAAATCGGTTATAAATTTAGTAGTATAGCTTATGCTAAAGGCGCGTCTATATTGCGTATGATTGCTAACTTGATGGGTGTCGACAAATTCGATACAGCCATTCGTGCTTATTTAAAGGAATTGTAAGTAATTGTAAACACATTTATGTAATTATATGTATGTATACTAGCGTGGGCCGAAAATCCGATTTTTTTAAATTCTGGTTGGTAATGGCAAAAACAAGGTTCATTATACTCTAAAAACAATCTGCGTCAAAAATTAAAATTTTTGGTCAATATCTTAGGCTCGCCCAAGGCCATCAAAGTTCCAGTGCTCACAAACTTTTTTATTAGCTTACTTCGATTCTCTACAAAAAAGGTCCATATACCAAATTATGTAGGGCTAATACTTTTGAAGTAGATTGTAATTTTAGTAAAAAAAAAATATTATTTAATGTACCTAATAATTTTTATTTTTTGGGCACATTGAACTTTAATGGACTTGGGTGAGTCGAAGATATTGACCAAAAATTGTCATCTTCACACGAATTATTTTTAGAGCATAATGAACCATATTTTTTCTATTGCCAATCAAAAATTCTAATGGGAAGAGGTTAGTTACTTAATGTAGCAGAACGAATAACCGTGCAAGCTAAAATATCTTTTGTGTCCCAAACCCTAAATGCCTTAGCTTATCTAATGAATCGTAAAGGAAGCGAACTTTTATTCTAAAATGCTTCGAGTAATTATGATTTAAAATGTACCAATCTTTGTCTTGCACAGACCATCCCAGAGCCATGTCACTTGGCGGGTTAAAGTTACCCCCAGAGGCTTGGATGATATTGTGAGTGAGTTCGTAACCTTTTGGGTGGACCTCGCCGCAAATGTACCTTAAAGCGAGGCTGTGTTTTGGTGTTAGTACACTTAAGCTTTTTTAGAAAATTGTTTGGTTGCGTTTTTCGATTTTTTCCGGGTCACCCATATATTGGTATTTTAATTAAATTTAGCCACTTTTTGCGGCTCTATCTAATAGTTTCATTCGATTTGCTTATCCTTGCTTTTTTCATCATCTTTAGACCTGCCTGGAGCCTTTTTGTATAAAGTTTTCGTTAAAACTCGCAGTTGCAGTACCATCGATGCAGCTGTTGCTTGTACAAAACTATGAAGAGCAGTCCATTCTAGAAGCGACTTGCGCGAGAAAGTTTTTCTCAGGGGAATTCCTTACTCCTGAGGCTTCAATAGCTTAAATACTGAACTGCCTAACTTTAGTACTATTTTTTAACCGACTGCAAAAAAAGAGGAGGCGGAATATTTTTTATGTATGTTGCCGGATTACCTAAGTCCAAGTGAACCGTTTTCGATAGCTCTTTTTTGTCGGAAAGGTGGTACCTTAAGGGTAGTCCTTAGGACTAATTTATTTTGCTTAACAATTACTGGTTCCATTTTCCTGTTCCTTATCCTGGACAAATGAGTTCAAATGAGTATTTCATTTGTGAACATCTGTCTAAGCATCCGATGCACAGTGTGCAAAATGAGCTTTTTTTCTGTAGCAAAATCTAATAAATATTTCGATAATGAGATAACGAAATAAATGTAACAGTATTTTAGAGCCTAAGTGATGGAGAGTTCAGGAAAAATAGTCTCGTTGGGTAATTCTATTGCCTTACCCTTAAAATTACCTTAAAAAATGGAAGATTTGAACTCTTCGAAAGTCAAATTTTTGCTGTACTTGCGTCGGGAATTCATTTCCATGGTTGGAATAGTCGAAAATTGATTTAAACTTTCTTGTTAACGGCTATTACGTATTCTTTAGAGTAGTTTGGGTTAAAAACAAACTTTCGAAAAAATTTTAAATCAATTCTCTAATACAAATCTGTACTTAAGATCTGCAAGATTGTTCTTCGGAAATATTCAACTTTAACTTTCTTCTTTTTTGTATTTTAACTTGAAGTGCCTACTAAATATAATTTTTTTTGCTTCCGTTCACAGCCATTTGAAAAACACTGTTCCGGATGATTTTTTCAAGCATTTAAAACGTTACTGGCCTTCCACACCGGCTGTGGATTTGGATCAGTTCTTTTACGATTGGACCTCGCAGGCCGGGTTTCCGGTGCTTTTTGTAAATGTCACTGCTGAGCACACCATTAAACTTACTCAAAGGAGATTCTTGCTTGATTCAAGTGATGGTAGTGACAGCACGCTCTCTTACATCATTCCCATCACCTATGCCTCTGACACAGATCCAAATTTCGATGATCTCACTGCCCGATTTTACTTATCGAGGAACAGCGAAATGACTTTCCACACCGAGAAACCGAACAAGTGGATCATATTTAATTTGCAGCAATCCAACTATTATCGTGTTTTCTACGACAACACGACACTACTGCAAATTCAAAAGGCTTTGTTAGCGTCGCAACATAGTGGCATACCGCCCACTAATCGCGCGCAGCTAGTTGACGATTTATTTAATTTTGCGCGGGTCGCTATGCTGGACTACGATAGGGTGTTTGAATTTATGGAATATTTAGCGCATGAGACCGAATACTTACCGTGGAATGCGATGTTCTCGAATTTGCCGCGTGTCTCACAGCGACTTACGGTGCAGCAGCACAAACACTTGATCAGCTATTTAAGTGACATTATGGCCAAAGTGTACAAGCATTTGGGCTTCGGACGCTCCAATGACACCGTTCTCGATATTTACAATCGCAACAAGGTCATCAGCTGGGCGTGCATGTATCATTTATTCGATTGCGGAAAGCAAGCGCAGCAGGTGTTTGACGCATTTAAAACGGCCGGCAACAAGCCGACACCAGATTTTCATGAAACCCTCTACTGCAGTGCCGCTCGAGATGGCACTATGTCTTATTATAAAGCACTGAACGCTTGGTTCGACAACGAGAAATTGCCCAGTGAGAAGCAAAAGCTGATACGAGCCATGGGATGTACGCGTTTTTTCTATGAATTTCATTACGCCAAGATTCTGAGTGGGAACTTAACTAGCGAATATGCAGTTATGGGTATTACACCAATGTATGCTCAGAATCCAGAAAATGTGGATGTCGTATTCGCGCTGATCAGCAATACTATAGAAAAATTAGCAGAAAGGTTAGGTTTAAAATCATCAAAGTACATACATACATATGTACATATGTATTTGGGCTGACGTCACCTTCTTTTTATTGTTGTAGAATTGGAGGTTGGTCAAATGCTGCAAATGTCATCAGTGACATTACAAACTATTTTACCACACTGGAGCAGAAGAAAAAGCTGGATGATTTCGTTGCAAATAAAGGGGATCTGTTTGGTGGCTCCGTCTCAAAACTGCTCGATGCCGTTAAGACAGTGGAAATGAACTTAAAGTGGGCTGAGGATCGTTTACCAAAATTGTTACACTACTTGGAAAGCCGTAATGCTGCCGGGATAAGTAGCTTCGCAGCGGTTTTAATAATTGTTGTTAGTATTATTCACGTACTTTTATAGTAGGATTTCTAAAAATTGATATTTAGGATTATTACTGGGTCAATGTACAGTTATATTAAGTAATCAACTATTATAAAAAGAAAAAAAACTTCCGTTTAAAAAAATCTAATTATAATAACATATGTATGACACAAAAACGAAAGCATACATTACCTAAAGAGTATATTTATTGCAACCAAAAAATGTTTTATTAATTTTAGGTTCACACTATGTTAAAGCATGTGCCTTATTTTAATTGAGCTCCGTTTATCAACCATTAAAGGGCTAGATTAAAAAATTGTACAATTAGTTCCTCAATTGAGTAAAAGTATGTTCAGACAGGCCGCTAATTGAGCAATTAGCCAAGCCTTTTCCTTTAGGCGCTAAACTAGAGCGATTTACCATACAAAATTTCAATTCTTAATGGCTCCATTAGTACTTAATTGAGTGATAATTGAATGAATTTTTTAATGCATCCCTGATAGGTATATTTAATTATGACTTTGAGGTATATTTATTGAACAAATAGCAATCAGCTGCTTGTTTCTGGTCCTCCTTCTCAGTTGATATCCCATTAGTGATGGAAAATTTAAATCAAAACTTGTACCTAATTTGCGGTAAAGCATTACCTAAAAGTAGATAAATGAACCTTCAAAGTAAATATGTAATTTTATATGTATATATTATAGTACATAAGAGGATAGTCTTTCCACTTCCGGACTCATATTAAACAAATTTGGCTATAAAAAAAATCTCTTCAAACTGAATGATTTCTTCGAGCAGTTCGAGACAAAACTATGTTTTCGATCACTTTCCTTCGAGTTCTTCGATCTAACGTTTTAAAAAGAAATATTCTCTGTCTATCTGACGTAATCGACTACAGTTTCGTTACTTTTACTACCCTTTTGTATCATTTGTATGCCCCTTCACAAAGGAGGGAGACTATTGGACAAGTGACCTATACCAGAAAATGCGTTGAAATGTGACTAAAAAAAATAAGAACTGCTTTCCTGAAAACTTATTTGACTACGTCCCAAATGTACCTTAAATGCTGTGGTTGTACCGAATGTACTTTCAAACTAAATAAAGGTACGATTGTACCAACTTTTCCATAACCGTAGCTAATGGAGCGGATAACTGTGTGTGGACACCAAGAAGTGGTAGCTCTATGAAAAAGTTAATTGACTCAATTAAATTTCTGTCTGAACTTAATATAATGGTGATTTTTTTTTTTCTTACGAAAAATTTTGCTCTTCCCCGGTGCAAAATGTGTTTGATGTTACACATAACCTTGTAAAAGGGCATGTTTTTGCCTTCTTGTCCTTGTCCAGCTCACGAATTTCATAATATAGTTGTTTTAAACAATCATCTGATTTTCAGGGCAACCATCTCCCTTGACAAAGTTTCACAGGGCAGAGTGCCTTTTTTGCATTTCAAAAGTGTGTCATCTTAAGAAACGAAGACAAAATTTTCTCACCCTTTGCCTTTGATTTAGAATCGAAGTCGAAAAGAGAAAGGGGCAGACAAAAGGAGACATTTTTTGGTAGCAACGAATTCACCATAAGATTCCCAAAGGAGGCTGTTCAGTGAGAAGTGCAAAGTCAAATCCATAAGCACACGGTTGAGACGTGTCGCACAGGGGGCAAAGTTCTAGTTCCTCTATGGAGACTCAAAAAATTAAAATTAATTTTTTTTTCGTCTTATACCCAAAATCGATACTACCCTAGTTGAAGATATCACATACAAATTTTGGTCCGAATTGAAGTCAATTAACGTGTGTCGCACAGGGGTTAAAGAAAAAACACATGCCTCTAAGGACTCAAAAAATTTAAAATAATATATATATATATTGCTTATTATTCTAATAAATCAATCTCATCCATTTTTCGTATTTTTCTTGATTTATTTGTCCATAAAAGTTACGTATGTATGTATGTATGAAAAACTGAAACCCAACACCAACTCCTACTAATTTTTTCCAAGAAATGTATGAGGATCTCCCACTGGGCGGTGTGGGCACAAACAGGGCTGCCAACTATACTTAGCTATGAAGTACCATATAGAGGACAAAAAAGTGCCAAAATGTGCCAAATAGAAAAATAAAAGTGCCAAAAAAGGTGCCGTTCTTTTTAATTCTTCCCATTTAGCATTCAAATTAGAAACACATTCCTAAAATAAAATTCCAATGCCAAAGTAAGTTAAACCAGAAATAGAAATTAGAAAATTTTAGTTGAGAAAATTAAGTACACGCAAAAAATTTCACAAAAATGTATTTAAATAAAGTGGGAAATTGAAAAATTAAGTGCCATTTCGAATAAAAATAGGGCCAAAAATGGCAAGGTTTGAGCCAAGTTGGCAGCCCTGGGCACAAAAAGTAAATAGATGTTGTGGCATTTAAATTAAAAACGAAATTGTGAAAATTCGTTCGCTGTTTCCGATGAACCACAAAACCCACACCAAATCTGTGCACCGCTGTGCACAACGTTAAGCACAACCATTTGCAAATCAAAATGACTTTTCGTGGAAATTATTCAAATTAACATAAAAAGGCTTTAATTACTTGCAAATCTAATTAATAAGCATTCGAAATTGTTAATTAGAAAGTATGCGAAAAAATATCAAACATATGGTATTTCCCACGCACATTTATTATTATTTGAAAACAAAAAAAAAAACATACTTCTTTCTATTTAGCAAAGCCATACAAATATCCAACTTCTATACTTGCGAAACACACAAATTGTGCAGACGCCGCGCAGAAAAGTAAAAAAAATTGCAAACAATGCTAAGTGAAAAAATGCAATTCTCCACAAAATTATTCAGTTGGAATTTAGCTATTTGGATACGCATAGGCTTTTTGGATGAACAAAAGAGACGATTGGCCTATCTCTTAATCTCTGTGCCGGTGGTGATATGTATGATGATCGGAATCACGCTTTGTTTGAGTGAAAATGATTTGGAAGAAGATATATATAGCTTCTTTATCACCATGGTTTGCTTCACGGCCATATTGCGCGCTATGGTGGTCTTAACGAAGCAACGTAAATTCGTGGACCTATGCAACGTAATTGAGTACTGGTACCAAGAAATGCAGGTAAATATGCAGTTTTTTAACAGCTTCGCCATTTGGTTTTTAATTTCGCGCGCAATTCGCACATAATTTTATAAAGTGAGAGACATTCGTATTTAATATATATGTATGTTACTTTCAGCATCAAAATGATCAAAACGCTTTGAAAAAATTGCATGAACTTACTTGGAAGGCACGCTTTTGTACCAAATATTTGATGCGTTGTGTGATACTTGTTAATATTTTTATTGCGCTTCAACCAATAGCTACTGGTTATGGCAGTAAGTAAAATAGTGAATTTTATGAGCCAAACTAAAACTTGTATATACATATGTACATATATATTTTCAAAGAATTTGTGGCCGATGTCGAGTTACCAGGCATCGATTTTCATAAGAGTCCTGCATATGAAATAATGTACCTCTTGCAATCGTGTTGGGTTGTTCCCGTATCAACGTGCTCATATATTCCTTATGTGAGTTTTCTGCTAATCTTCATATATTTCGGCATTTTCGCAATTAGACATCTACAACAGAAATTGGCAGATTTATGTTTAATGGATGAAAAGGACGCATTGGAGAGTGTAAAATTATGCGTGGCCTATCATATGCGGATCATCAAGTGAGTATGGCATGATAAGACAGAATGCGCTTTCAAGAAAGAATGCGCGCATAATAAATTGTACTTTAAGATTCCGCGAAGACTTGGAGGACTTCTTTTCGTTAATGAGTTTGCTAGACGCAAGTTTGTACTGTCTTACGCTTTGCATGATGTTAGTTTATACGTCAATGGTGAGTAAACTACAACAAAATTAGTTGATAAGCTGCTTTTAAATTAATTAAATGTTTTTCTTTTATGTTCCTTTGTCACCCCTAGGAATTTACTTTGCCACTTTTGATTAAGGGCATCGGAATTTTACTTATTTTAACTATTTTAATATTTCTAACCTATTGGCTGGCCGATATTTTCGCTCATGAGGTAAAATTAATATTTTCCAACATATATGTATGTATGCATGTATTTATGCGCTTTGGATTTAAAGAGTCTACATGTAGCTGAAGTCGCCTACAATACTAACTGGATGGATCGCGGTAAAGAATTTCGTAGATGTATTTTACTAATTATCGGCAGAAGTCAACGTCCCTTGACGGTAAATTGTTCTTAATACATTTTTTGTAGATTTCATAATAGTAATTATGTTTAAAATGTTATTACACAAAAATCATATATAACTTCTTTTCTTTAATCCTTAGCTCACCGCTGGTGGTTTTAAACCGATGAATATGAACACTTTTATGACTATAATGCGTACATCTTATTCATTTTTCTCACTTCTGCAGAGTACAATGTAAAATTTGTGAAAGTTTGAAATATACAAAAGGAGCTAGATACATACATAGCTGTGTTCGTATGGAATAGTAGGCTCCGTGAATTAAAACCGCGTGTATTCCTCGAGGGTTTAACTCCCCGATATAAGCTACTATTCCATACGAACACAGATATGTATGTATTTAAGTGTACCAATATACTTTACCATGCTTGAATATAAAGTTGTAGTTTCTCTCTTATGTCTTTGATTATGCTCTAGCATTCTTCAAAACGGTTGTTGTGTGTTTCGCTCATTAACACACCGAAAACTGATACTAATTAAATATTCGACAATATTTGGAACTTCTCTTCTGACGCGCTACTTCCACCGACATCAGGATTTTCATGTATGTTACCTTCGCTGAATACTTCTGTCCTTTCACACTTCTTTTTATCCTGCAAATTTATGTATGTAGACGTATCCTTCCAATAAGTACACATTATCAATAAAATCTGTATAATTTTCTTCTTCTACAAATTTGTTTGGTTCGTTGCAGTGGTGTCTAGGTCACAATTAGAGTATTTTTAAACCACTTTAAAGCACTTCTCCCGGGGGACATTTTGTCTGATGAATCTACCGATTTCGCTAATGGTAGCTCCTGATAGTTCGGTTAGTGATGTTACCAAGTTTCTGCCTAATGTTTTACGTCTAGTATTCGAAAGTAGTCCTATTTTTGTCGCATTTGTTTGCCTATCGGCCAGTGCCCCGTAATGGATGCTACAATTCTGAAAACCTCTGGCCTTGATCTTCGTCTTCGTCTTGTTGTAGTCTGGCCATAGTTTTCTCTATATTGTACAGGTCTGTATATCTGACCACCTGCGTCTAGCCAGTTCAAGGAAATACGAATTCATCTCTCTTTGGAATATCGGATTCATCCAAACCGGCTCCTGCCTTCGCCAGCTCACCAGCCTACTCATTACCTTCTATACTTCTACGTCCGTCGACGAAAGACCCGAAAACACACTGAGGCTGATTGACTTCGCCAAGGTCCAAAACTTTTTAGTACGCAGTACTAGGATCAAGCATAAAAAGATCGATGAAGCTGGCTCCAAATCGAAAAACCAAAAACTAAATCGATCATGTTGTAATAGGCGGAAGGTACGCTTCCAATGTTTTAGATGTGCGTACACCCCCAGGGATTAACATCGACTCGAACCACTGACTTTTTGCACCCAATATACGGGCTAATTTATTCACCATTTAACTCTCATTCCTCCTCCTGCACATATGAAAGCAGTGGAACCACCTTACCGCCGCCGAAGAAGTTGTGGAAGAGATTCCGCCTTCAGGGCTACGCTGCGATCGGGCGCGACGCAAGCTTTGGTGGACCGATGTATGGAGCAGAAGAGGGGACCTAGTGACCGATATGCAAAACATACTTAACTTATTTCCGCCTTATTGAATGGTAGTAGTATAATTGAAAGCAGTGGAAGAGATGAACCCTAACCCCAGTCGATGAAGACGGAGTCGATGTCCCACCGCCATACTATGACAAGAAAGGTGATACCACCATTCCCTCCAACTAAGCGTCGCGTTTAAGGTGTTATCGAGTATATTGTGTGAAATACTGATACCCACTGTCAACGAATTGATTGGTTCTTATCAGTATGACTTTAGACCTGGTCAATCCATCATACACCAGGCTTTTACAATACGCCAAACCTAAAAAAAGACTTGAGAGAATAGAGTCGACACACACCACGGAAAGTGGTCTTTATGCCGCGACATCGCTGTGAAACTGAAACGGCTGGGTAAAATTACGTTGAGCAATACCACCAGCATCGTGGGAATTAAGAAGCAGCTCTCCGCGTCGTTGGATACCAAACGAAGTTTCACACAAGGTGACTCCCTTTCGTCTGATTTCTTTAATCCGATGTTGGAGAAGATGATAACAGCCGCTGAACTGAACTGCTCAGGCATAATACTTTATAAGAGCGTGCAAGTGCTGGCGTATGCCGACGACATCGACATTATCGGTAAAAACAAGGGCACCGTCTGTTCTGCCTTCTCGGAATTAAATATGGAAGCAAAGAAAACGCCCTCATAAAAATAAAACTCACAATCAAATGTTTGAAAATAAATACCATATATTTATTGCGAAAAAACTCTACTACAAATACATATAAAAGGCGAAATGCTCAATTAGGAATTTAAATAAACTAATTTTTCGTGGTAGTGGTTTTAGCGTGAACGCCTTTCTCATCTATATAACCGCTAGTTGAGACGGTTTTGCTGACTGTTTGTGGTGTGTCTTCGTCTCCAAAGCGGCTGCTAAATTTACTAAGAGAAATTAATTTCAATTAGGCTTATCTTTTTTACGACACACTACACAAATCTTTTACATAAAAAATAGATACTTACTTAACATTAGCAGCTGGCGTATGTGACACTGACTGCTCCGTTTTGAAATAAACCGGGCCGCCATTGGATGAGACCGATGAACTTGACGAAGCCGATGAGCCAAATCTGCTGGCCACTGGTATGGAATTATAGCCGGTATTGTAGTTCCCACCACCTGTTGTTGCGGCAAAACCAGCATTGTTGGCGCCGTAGCTATTACTGCCGGTGGGAAAGTGAACGCCAGCATAGTTGCTACCATAACTGTTATCATATCCAGCGCTAGTTCCCGCACTCAAACCAACACCCACACCGGATGAGCTGTGCGCGCCACCACCCACGCCGGATGAACTGAGGGCCGAATCATATGAGGAGCCATCATCCCCAAAGCGTTGAGAAAAGCTGCGGAAAAATTAAAATGGTAATAAATTAGTTCATTAAATATAAAATTCGATTCAATACAAATTCGATACAATTTTGATCATCTGACGATTTTTGGTGTGCAGATAATTTATTTTTAATACTCCATACACTCCACGGGGCCTGGGTTCAAGCTCTGGTTAAAGTAACATCGCAAAAAAAAATTTTGAAAAAAGAATTTTTCTTAACAGCGCTCGTCCCTCGGCAGGCAATGGCAAACCTCCGAGTGTATTTCTGCCATGAAAAACAGCTTCTCATAAAAATACAATCGCCGTTCGGAGTCGGCGTGAAACTGTACGTCCCTCCCCTTTGTATTACAACAACAAAGCGCAGCCCCGAATCGTAGGAGAAGCTCGGCCGAACACTTACACACATAAGCTTAGTCGCAAGAAATATAAAATCGACACTTTTTAAAACTGACTAAAGAAATTGGATCTTTAAACCAAAAAAAAAGAGTGCTGGCTTTTAGAGATACAACCCGGTCGAGGTGAAAAACTACTCGGTGATTGCACATCCTTGGTTACGGCTAGATGCTCCTTCAGGAAATGCTTAGTGTGCCTGTCTAACTTAGGGCGGATAGTCATTAATAAAGTTTTGTTGTAGAATTCTTAGTAAAAGCCATTAGCAATGACTTGAACTTTTTTTTTAAATATTTTACGAGTTCAACAAGTCTCTCTTTCATAGTTCCTAAATAAACCAAAATTCTACTTCAAATAAAAATCCCCATAGGCAATTTTTATATAACCAAAAAATGATAAATACACATTCGAAGAATATGAAATTCTTTAAATACTTAAAATAACTAGTTAAAACTCCAAATAACCCGTTAACACTTACCTTGTGGTTCCAGCTGGTGTATGCGATACTGTATTATGAGTACTGAAGTAGACCGGCCCGCCATTGCTGGACGATGCAGAAGAGGATGAAGATGAGGACGAACTGAAAACTTGACGACGTAAGCGATGCAGGTATTTAGCAGTCTGTGGGGATAAAAGTATAAATTTAGCTAACGCAATATGTAAGTAGCTAAGAAAATATAAAAAATTTCACTTTAAAAGCTGACTATTTCTTAAAAGAAAGTATTTCGTCACTAGACACGAATAAAGGCGCGAGCTCAAAAGTTGACGACGAAAAACCTCGAATAAAAAACTTCAGCGCCTAGACTCTTAACATACTTCGCCGAAGTTTTTCATAAGCATCTTTTTCGCAAAATCTATTTCTGCGCCTTTTTTCGCCGTCAAAACACTAGCGCGCCTTTATTCGTTTGTAGTGACGTGATGATATATATAGACACATATTTATCAAAGAAAACGAGTCATAGCAGAGAATTTTATGTGCATAACTTCTCGATATATAGGGAAATGGCACGGTGCTACAAAAAAAAAAATCACGAAATATACCCGAAACCAAGTTAGTGTAGGTTGTAGGCAGGGTCGAGTACAACATGAAAATAGATTTATTATAGTTCCTGAACCCTCCATTTTTATGTTATGTATTAAGAAAAAAAAAAAAAACTTGGTGCATTTATCTATTAAGAGCTTTCATTTTTGATCCAATTTTAAAATTCAAACATGTTGTGAAAATGAGATTTATGTATATATGTACCTTTAAAATTGTGTATAACAAAATATTTTTAAATTTAGCTTGTTTGTAGCAGGGCTGCAAACCGGTTTTGAACCGAACCGCCGCTTTTCTCTGGCTTCGAACCGAACCATTTTTATTTTGAATTGCCAAAACCGAACCGAAACTCACTACAAAAAATGGTTTGGATCGGTTCAAAATGAAAGTCCAGTATTTGTAATACCCAACTTGGTCTAAAAATGCAACCCGTATAGCAAAATTGCAAACATTTTTTTGTTTGATAGCAACTCCGTGAGTTGTAATTTCGTCTTGTAAAGAATGCTTGTTAATTTTTGTATATAGAAGAAAATTCTTAACGATGCCAGTTAATTACAAAATTTCAAAATCTCGGATTTTTTATCTTGGATTAAAAAGTTTGAATCTTTGATGCTATTTTCTAGAAATTTTTAGATTTTTTCTAATTTTCGTACAAAGTTTGAAATTTGGATTTATATGCTTGTTGTTATATATCGAGCTATACTTTTATAAAAGAATAATGAACTTTAAGCTGATATTATTTTGACCATAGGTATACGTGTACATATGAAGTTAAGGCCAAGTGTAAGCTCCAGCCTACCGAATATTAGGTTTTCATCATTAGATGACCTAAGATTTTGAGGGTCAATTAAAAATTCTGAGAATGCTGTTTTAATCTACATACTCGACTAGGCTACTACTTGTCCCAACCTTAAAAAGTTTATTAAAAATTTTCTAATTTCCCTTTCATCGCGTTGATTTTATATATATTTTTGTTTTTTTCCATACAAAAATATTGTCCAACATACCAACAACACCAACATATTGAAGTAAATTCGTGAAAATTTGTAGAAATCAACTTAGGGCCAGTAAATTTGGCCCTTAGAATTAAAAACAGACTGGTAACTGCAATTGGTCCATCCTACTGCACTTGGTACACTATTTCCGAAACTCGTCAATTACGCGGTTTAGGGAAAAGTTAAAAAATCCCTATTAGAAAAGCAGTTGTTTTGGGTGTTTGAAGATGTCTGTATTGAAAATAACTATAATATTGAGTACTTTTGTAAATGTTAATTTGAATTTAATTCTGAATTATTAACTTAACGAGTTTCTGCGGTAAACACGCAAATAATTATTCCAAAATATCGATGTTTTGCTATGAAAATAGTCGACGCATCGAAGTATAAATTTTTTAGTCTTGTTAGTCGACTAATCGATTAGTCGAATAGCTAATACGGCTGTCCCACGACACCCCAATTGTGTAGTTCCCTTTCTCATTCGTAATTCGTACTCCAATTACCCTTCGAATTACGTAATTCGCCATATAAAATTTTGAGAGCGAATTACCTCATTTGTTGGTAATTCAGACTGCTATTTGACTAGCAACCGTAAAAAAATTTGCTAATCGACTAATCGACTAATTGAATAGCCGTATGGTCGATTTTTAAAAAGAGCTCTAGCTTTAACTCATCAAATTGTTGTGAAATAATATATAAAAATTTTATGCAAATCCGATGTGTTGAAAAATATCAATGTACATTTCAACCCATCGAATCTAAGAAATACATCGACATATTTTTGCCCCTGACATTCTTACTTTGGGTTTATACAAGACAATATAGCAATACATTCACGCTTTTATACTAATATGTTCATTGAGGTGGTTCAAAAATGCATGTGAAAAAGTAAAGTCGGAATTTTTATGCTCTCACCCCCTTAGAATTTTTCTATACCGAAAAAAATATACCCCTTTTTTATTTTGAAATCAAAAAATATTTAGAGGTGGATCATAGCGCCCAAAATTTGCTATGTATTTTATATGGGGAAAAAACAACTTTTCGTAGAAATGGTATAGAATAGTTCAAAATCAATATTTTTCTACCAGAAAACTCTATTTATCTGCAGGAAATAACAATAATAATACCCGATGGTTTATAAAACCATTTGTTCATCGCAACTATAATTTATAGGTCCGCCAAAAAACCACAAAAACCCCGAAAAATGCAATGGTAAGTATTAAAAAATGGTTAAATAAACAATTCTTTATTATTACCGAAAGTCTCCTGAAGAGAACCAGAGTTTTCCGATCGAAAAATCTTGATTTTAAAAAACTCTATACCATTGCAACGAACAACTTTATTTTTCCCATATAAAAATACATGTAAAACTTTGAGCGCATTGTTTTATGCGTTTTGGAAGTCAGCCATACTCTCATTTGTTTAGTCCTTTTTGTATATTTCGGCGCTTTCGGATTCCTGAAATAATCAATTCACTTGCGAACTCACAATTCATTACACACAAAACCCAAAATATATGATAACTGACTACCCCTAATAGATACACTCAATTCGCTGTACTTACGTGTGGGCTAACGGGATGTGATTGTGTCTTATGACCCTCAGCATCGAGTGTGTAGAAAGCTTTCGGAATGAAATAACCAGCATCTGTAAATATAAGAAAACAAGTAATTTTTAAGCAAAAAACACCACTGACTACACAACTTATTTATATAAAAATTTTGGAGCGCCGTTAATTTCTCTATGATCCTTTTCGAAAAAAGTTATCGAAAAAGTATCAGAACTGAAAGTAAGAGCGTTGGAATTTTCTTCCTTGATGACGTTTGTGTACCGAAAGCAAAAACAAAATACATGTCAGTTTTGGGTTTTGCACTACCGCTGCCACCTTATATGAATTCCCCTTGCTTAAAATCGTAAAGTTGCTCAATGTAACATACAAGTTAAAATGGCTATAGGCATTTCAAAGGTCATAATAAGAGTTATTTATATATTTTCTGTGCATTTGGCAACATTTTGGTGCAGTTACAAATGCCCTAAAAATTTGGTAACCGTTATTTTATTATAAGATATATTGTGAATCGAAAAAGACTCCGTTGAATTGATAACCTTCCTCCTTTTTTTTTGAAGTCGTTTAAAAAGAAACATTTTAAAATTTGATTCCAAATGCAAGCAAAAACTTTATGAAAATTAAAATTATGCCATAATCTGTTATGAACGACAGATTTTAATGACTCCCAATGACATTCGATATTGTAATGTATATTTATTATTTTTAGATATTTTTTGTTTGTTTATTGTTGATGTAGCCTCCACTGGCTGAACGGCTTTCGCAGGGTATATAAAGTCTGAATAGATTCAAATTTACACGCGCATGTTCGTTTAGGTTTTTTTTTTTGTTTGAATGCATGTATGTATGTACGTATGTAGAAGTGTAAGCTGATTTCTTTGTTACGTATTTTTTTCTTGCTAAGCTGATTTGGCTTTATTACAATATTTTTGTGATTTGATTTTGTTTCTTTACTGTTTTTTTGTTTTTGTTTTTGTTTATTTATTCAGCAAAATATCCAAATACAGTGAAAGCTCTATAACTCGAAGTGCAAGCTTATTAGGAAAAAAACACAATTAGAAGTAATGAACGACTTTAAAAAATTAACGAAGCTGATCGGCCGAAAAAATACGAGCGAAATTATATTTTGAATGAGTTATCGCAAAATACTGAAGTTCATTTTGGGTTGTGACGATTTTCCACTTATTGTTCTACGCGTGAGCGAAACTCCACTGTACACATATGTATATATCGTTTCTTTAATTCACAAACCAGCAATAACCAGCAAATTCTATTTTACAAGAGGAGCTCTACATATTTGAGTTCCAAAAAAAAATACATACTCTCCTTATTTTATATCTAATGAACTGGGTACTTATGGACGTTCAAGTGGCGAAAGTAGCCCATCGCCAAAATCTCTTTCGCAGCCAACTTTCTAAGCTCTCGTATTTTTCTTCTTTCGTTTTTTTTTCCTGCTTGAATTACACGAAAAAACATCAGGTATTTAAAATCTGCGTATACATATCTACATATTTTTGTGAATTTTTTCTTTTTTATTACCTTGTACTTCGTTCGCGAGTGCAAGTTAAGATTCTCAATTTGAGTAGTCATAGAATACCAGTTTGTACGCTTGTGTGTACTTACGCTTCAAGTAGTGTTTTTTTTTTGTACTTTTTATATATTTTAATAGCTAAGCAATGAACTTTTGCACGAGCTTAAACTGAAAGCGTTCAATTCTTTGGAAATGTTGCTCTAGGAAAGCATTTACTCTTTCAAGTATTTTAAAAGCATCTTTTTACTTGGAATCGTTAGAAATGCTTTTGAGTAATCATGGGAAAATCAGGTTTTCCCTTGGCTAATGTAACTGATTAGGTAAATTTAATCAATCAGCCCGGGCATTGCAGATAAGTTCTACGCCAGCGAGCAGCTGGTCTAGCATCAATATTTATTGTACATATTTACGTCGCAGCACATCTTACTTATAAATAGTATAATTTCTATTATTAATAGAATATTAAATATTAATAATAATAGCAATGGCGTATACGGGTCCAGATATTTATGGCTAGGCGTAATTATTAGTTATGCTTCTAAGTTCTATGCCGACGATTAAAGCTAACTATTTATATATACGAGTGTCATTGGCAGTGAGCAATCAACTCTGAAAAACAAGTAAATAGGCCCTAGCTAGGTTCTGGTGCGACTTAATCTTTTATACCAGGCACAAATAGCAGAAAACGAATCTCTGACTTCGCAGATTTTTTGATTATACATATTACAGTGGCGCTCACGTAAATAGTGCACTTTCATTTTTCACAATTTTCACAATGTTTTCCGTGATACGTTTCTTCGTCAATTTTTAAAAAAATATAGTAAATTCTATAACACAAGCCATATAAGTCAATGTGCCCAAATCAGGAAAATTTAACAAATTTCAAAAAATTTCATTAAAGCTCAATTTTTTCAGAATTATTAGAAACTTAAAGCTCAGTTATGCAAGACTTAGACTTGGCTTGACTTGAAAATTGTATATCTGTATTTATATTGTATATCCCAAAAAACCAACTTCACTTAGAAACTCGGTGAACTATAGATTTTTGATTTCCAAAATCACCCGAAAAAGTTACCATATTCAACAAAAAATATCGAAATGTATTTTATGTGCAGAACTATACATATGCACATTAGGGCGGTCCTTAAACCCAAATGAAAAATTTTTTCAGTCTCACCCCCTCAATCGGTTATACCACGGATAAATTTTGGTCCCGATTGGAACCCGTTATGGGGTGCCGCACAGGGGGGCAAATTTCAGTCTCCTCTATAGAGGCTAAGCAAATTAAAATCAATTTTTTTCTTTTCATATATTATCCAAAATCAATACTACTATAGTCGAAGGATTCTTGACAGGGTAATCTGAACTTTTATCCCTGTGCGACAGGTTTTAACCGACTACAATGGGGGCCAAAATTTATATTTGATTATTTCGACTATAGTAGCATTGACGTAGAGGTTGAGGCTTAGGAAATCTGATGTAAAAATTTGCTTCCTACCTTTGAGGACCACCCTAATGTACATATATCCGACGAAAATGGGTCGCTATCAGATATCATGAAGTTAAAATCTCACAGAAAGCTTCTCAGGGAATCTTGACGAAGATCACAAATTTAAGTGCGGCCGAAGAAATAAATTCATTGATTGCGCTGTTGTTTTATTAAGTTGGTACTGCTTATGGCATATAATGGTATGAAGCATGAGGCTCATGACACAAAACAGCTGAAGGCATCTGATCATTCACAGTGTCATGGATACGCTTCATTGCAGCAGAGGATTGTCAGGCGCACAATTCCCGTGGAGGGTATGTCATTTGGACACCGATATCATCCGACTTGGCATCGTTGGAGGCCATTCAGGTTATTATGAGGCTATTCAGGCTATTTATGCAAAAAAAAAATACGTTAAACTTTGGAGCACTTAAATATCTAAATACTCTTGAGGGCCACTCCCTAATGTGGAGCCTGTGTTGATCTATGTAAGGGAAGGATCTACTCTACTAACCAAACAAGTAGCACCGAATCGAAAAACTTTACCAATCCACCTTTTCAAATTATTTTATATTATATTAAGTATAGGAGGGTTGCCACCTGTTTAAAAAATTTAATTCAATTGGAATAAAGGCAATTAGGTGATTGAAGTATGTATCATAATGAGTGCCAGACGACATAGGTCTATGAAGGTAGTGTATATATTTTTAACAGGGTTGCCACCTCTTTTTAAAGTCAATTTAGTTAACTTATACACAAGTTCTTTGATATACTAAGATATGGGTGTTAAACGAAAGATTGTTAATAAATCTTTAGTTTGAAGCTTTAGAAATTTTAGATGTTTCAAGAGGATTGTCACCTCTTGAGTAGTTATTTGCCACCAATTGCAAAGTTAAGTGGATTACTAAAAGTATTGGAAACAAGCTAAATGGCTTTAAAAAAATATGTATAACTGAACGGTATTTAGGAGAGTTGTCAGCTGTTTAAAAAATGAAGCTCAATTAAATTCATCAGTTAACTTAAATATGTATCAGTGTCAGACGAATGAGATGTAAAAAGATTTTAGTTTTAAACTAATTTTAATGAGGGCTGCCACCTGTTTTAAAAGTCGAATTTATACACAAGTTAAGCGAAATATTAAAATATGAGTGTCAAAAGACTGACTTTTAAGGAAAACTTTAGTTTGAAAATATTCTTTATTAAGGTTGCCACCTATTCTAAAAGTAACAAATTAATTTTATTTTTTGAAGTTGGAAACTTTTTTTAGCGGTACAGGAGATTTTAAATGCGTGTAGCAAGACTGAGCTTTTTTGTAGCTTAGCTCATACTTTTTTCTGCTAAGGCTGCGTTTCACCAAACTCATTTAAGTGGAGATAAATTTTAATCCAATTCCCAATTAAATTTTTTCAGTTTCAATAAGCTCTTAACCGTGCTAAAAGTGATAGAAAAAGCAGAGCTGGTATACAGTAAACAGCTGATACACAATATTATGGTGTGTTTATATTGGTCGGCCGCTGTGGTGTAGTGGTAAGCAGTGCGCGCTTCCACTCCGCAACGCCAAGGTTCAAACCCTGGTCAAAGCAACATCGAATAAAAATATAGAAAAAGGTTTTTTCTTAACAGCGGTCGTCCCTCGGCAGGCAATGGCAAACCTCCGAGTGTATTTCTGCCATGAATAACAGCTTCTCATAAAAATACTATCTCCGTTCGGAGCCGGGGTAAAACTGTAGGTCCCTCCGCTCTGTGTGACAACATCAAGGCGCACGCCACAAATCGGAGGAGAAGCTCGGCCAAACACTAACATATGTGTAAGCGCCAATCTATTATTATTATTATTATATTGATCAGCTGATTACACGTGTGACATCTCTGAGTATGATTATGCTGATTTAATTTTTATTTAAGTGAAGAGCATAGGTAACTTAAATCAAAATTAAAAACAAGTTAAACTTGATTGGTGAAACCAAAATTCCAAAATTAAAGTAATTTTTTCTTAAATGAATCTGGTGGTATGCAGTCTAAGAGATAAGAAGAGTTTAGCACTTTTTTTTAGAATAAAGTTTGTGTTTAAAGGGCAGAGAAATTTTAAAAGCTGCTTGAGAAAACGGAAAATCAACAAATTGAAAATTTTTCAATTTATTAAAGTGGTTTCCCTTTATTTGATTTTTCTAGAAAAATTAGCATTTCCAAAATACCTACTTTTGGTATGGATTCCGCTTTTTTGCCTTTTTTTGCGAAAAAACGCATAATTTCATACATAAATTTTAACCTTCTTAGGGAACTTGTAGAACTCCTAAAGGGCGTCTCGTTTTCCTAATTTTTCCGACTGGGTACCTAATAATGTATACTACGCTCATCTATACATTCGTATATTTTTAAATATGAACTTCATTTAACTTTTAGTAATAAAATTTCTGCAAAAATTCTATATTTTACCTATATTTAAATATTATTAATTACAATTTTTTTTTCCCACACAGATGTATGTATGTATAAATGTATTTATGTGCATAAAGCCCGTGTCAAAATTATAAGCGCACTAATTATTTTCAAGTTTTAACAAATTGCATATTTGTTTGTTATTTAGTTTTAGCTATTTTTTATTAAGATATCCATATGTTGCTTAATTTTTAACAAAAACCTTATAAATCCAAAATTCAAACTTTGTGCAACACAAAAATCAACGCTAAGTCCTAGCTGCCTCAAACTTATATTTGTATGTACTAAAAGTAATAGACTACAAAACTGCATACTAAAAATCTTTCTAAGAAATCTAATTAAAAAATTTCAAATCTTAGCGAAAGTTTGTTGATTTCTTTAATATTGCATAAAGTTTGAAATATGGATTAATATGGTTTTGTTCAAAAATAAAAAAATATTTTATTAAAAAAATAACTAAAATTAAGGAAAAAAACAAAAATATTAAGCCTTGTAAGGTGCGCTTATAAACTAACACAGGCTGTATATTCCCAATTTCTAAATTTTAATAACACACACATATGTATGTACATAAATATTTTTTAATTATGAAATTTCAACCTGTCAATGGAAAAAACCAAAGCCAAACAATCTGCAGAACAATGACTGATCAATAATTACTAATAAATTTCAATTATGGTAACGCCTTTGTGAAAACTTCAGTAAGCTAAAGGCTTAAAAAGCACGTTCAGCTCTGGTGAATCCCAAAACTGATGATGATGTAATAAATCTGCGGTATGCTTAAAGCACGCTTCAACTGAAATATTAATAAACGGTTTATTTTCATTTTGCAGATGTTTCATAGCTTGGCGTTGAGCTTTACTCCAACAATTGTTTAACGATTTTTTTTTGTTTTTTTGTATTCATAAGCGGAAACACAAACACGCTAAGAAATACATACACACACAATATGCACGCACTATGCAAATATATTCTGAATAAAGATTTTCCACTAACTGTTAATGATGCTGAAGAAATTACTCACCGGCTTCAGCTGATGCGGTGGCAAACACAGCCGCTGCAACAACAATTACACATTCAACAAAGAATTTCATATTTTCGGTTTTTTTTCCCCACTTAAATTATTATAAATCTTCAAAAATAAACAAAAATGTTCATTAGCTATACAATGACAATGATGATAATTAATTTTTATTATTTCAGTCAAATATTAGCGTACAATTTTTGGCAAACGAAAGACTTGAGTAACGAACTTGTTAATTATCACAGCACACACAAATGTGAAGACGCAAACGACAGAACAACGACTAAGCTGTCAAAACCGCGAACGTTGAGTTTTTATATGCGATTCGTATTGATGGGATTAGATTGCGCATCAATTCGTTTGAGTCGAAATGAAGTGCGCCAATGGGGCGAACGATTCGCAAGATTTTCGAACATGACACATAAGAACTGACATTCAAAAGCACATAAATACAAATAGTACACAATCTGAGAGTGGGCTCAAGTAATGAGCGGTCAGCCCTGTTTAGTTTTATTTATTTAGAATGAGTATAGTGTGATTGAAGAAATGAAGTTCAAGTGCAGATTTTAGCTGAAAAAGCAACTCCCAGCGCTGCAGAATTCTTATTTTTAGATATGTATGAGTTTATATTGAAATTATTTTTGTTTTGCAGATTTTTTAAGACTTTGCTTTCTTCAGGTTTTTTATTCATTGTTCGCACGTAATCACTTTTTTGTGTGTGCGCTTTGCGCTATGTCAGCGATTTGATGTGTTTATTTGTATATTTATTTTTTGTGAATAAATATGTTTGCACGTACTGTAATCTCAAAAAAATCGGGTTTTATAGATTAAAAAAACGTTTGGGTTTACATATGTATGTATGTAC
>NW_023459246.1:63127-67613 GCF_013731165.1 Rhagoletis pomonella | reverse complement strand
CCGTAAATCTTCCGCAAAATCTTTCTCTCAAACACCCCAAGAGCCGCCTCATCGGATGTTGTCATTGTCCATGCTTCTGCGCCATATACCAGCACGGGCATGATGAGTGACTTATAGAGTGTGGTTTTCGTACGTCGAGAGAGGACTTTACTCCTGAATTGCCTACTCAGTCCAAAGTAGCACTTGTTGGCAAGAGTGATTCTACGTTGGATTTCAATGCTGACATTATTATCGGTGTTAATGCTGGTTCCCAAGTAAACGAAATTCTCTACTTTCTCGAAATTGTAACTGTCAACAGTGACGTGGGTGCCAAGGCGCGAATGTGCTGACTGTTTGTTTGATGACAGGAGATACTTCGTCTTTCCTCGTTTACCACCAGACCCATGCGCTTTGCTTCCCTATCCAACTTGGAAAAGGCAGAACAGACTTCGCGGTTTTTGTTACCGATGATGTCGATGTCATCGGCATAAGCCAGCAATTGGACGCTCTTGTAGTAAATTGTTCCTTTGCGGTTCAGTTCGGCAGCTCTTATTATCTTCTCCAACATCAGATTAAAGAAGTCACATGAAAGGGAGTCGCCCTGTCTGAAACCCCGTTTTGTGGCGAACGGCTCGGAGAGGTCTTTTCCAATTCTGACGGAGCTGGTGGTATTGCTCAACGTCATTTTACACAGCCGTATGAGTTTTGAGGGGATGCCAAATTCAGACATAGCGGCGTATAGGCAACTCCTTTTAGTGCTGTCAAAAGCGGCTTTAAAGTCGACAAATAGGTGGTGAGTGTCGATCCTTTTCTCGCGGGTCTTTTCCAAGATTTGGCGTATTGTGAATACCTGGTCTATGGTGGATTTGCCAGGTCTAAAGCCACACTGACAAGGCCCAATCAGTTCATTGACGGTGGGCTTCAGTCTTTCACACAATACGCTCGATAAGACCTTGTAACCTGTGCTTAGAAGGCTGATCCCGCGGTAGTTGGCGCGAATGGCGGGGTCACCTTTCTTGTGGATTGGGCAGAGCGCACTTAAATTCCAGTCGTCGGGCATGCGTTCATCTGACCATATTCTGCACAAGAGTTGATGCATGCACCTTATCAACTCCTCGCCGCCGTACTTGAATAGCTCAGCTGGCAGGCTGTCAGCTCCAGCGGCTTTGTTGTTTTTCAGCCGCGTTATTGCTATACGTACCTCGTCATAGTCAGGCGGTGGAACGTCGACTCCGTCATCATCGACTGCGGGCTCGGGTTCTTCTTCTCCACAACTTTCCGTGCAGCTACCATTTAGTAGGGCGGAAGAGTGTTCCCTCCATAATTTAAGTACGCTCTGGACATCAGTTACTAGGTCGCCATTATTATTCTTACAGGAGTGCGCCCCGGTCTTTAAACCTTCCGTAAGTCGCCTAACTCTCTGGAAAAATTTTCGGGCATTCTTCCTGTTGGCCAGCATTTCAAGCTCTTCGCAGTCACGTATTTCGGCCTCTCTCTTCTTATTGCGGCAAATACTTCTCGCTTCCCTCTTCAGATCCCTATAGCGGTCCCACATAGCGCGCGTTGCGCCCGATCGCAGCGTGGCCCTGTAGGCGGCATCTTTTTTCTCTGCAGCTTCCTGACACTCCTCATCGTACCAGTTGTTCTTTCGGGCTCGCTGAAATCCGACTACTTCTTCGGCGGCGGTACTTAATGAGCGGGAAATGTGGTTCCACTGCTCGCATATGTCGGTTTGTTGAAGAGTGCTCTCTGAGAGCAGGTGTGAGAGTCGAGTAGCGAAAGCCTCTGTTGTGATTGCAGCTTTTCGACGTTAAGTTTTCCTTGCATATTTGGGCGCACATTATTGATTTAAATACCTTTAATGCATTAAAAAATGAATGCATTTTTCACAACTCTGGTACATGCATACATAGATTCCCTTCAAGACCAATGATTTGATGGTATTCATGGAAAAGTTTATGTGGGTACATTTACATATTTTACACTTTTAATATAAATGCGTATGTACATATTTTCAGGCACACTTCTCAACAAACAAATTTTGTTTAGTTATTATGAATGGATAAAAGAGACCTCTTCTTTGAATTCAGTACTAAAACTTGACATTTTAATAGTATCTCAAGTGCTTATCACAACTTTACGACACGCACATATTAACAAGATTGGTTTTTTATCTTAAAGTTATTTAATTTTTATTATCTATATATATAAAAATGAAATGTATTTCGTATGACGGCGATGCCTGACCAAACGGTTGAACCGATTTCAATTCTGTAAAAAGCACATTTTTGGACCTTCTGTGTGGAAGGTTCTTTAATTAAAAAAAACTTGAAATTTTTTGTTGTTGCTGAAAAATGAAGAAAGCTGAGACGTCACGATTTCACAATTTCATAGAGTTTTCCGTTATTGAATGTCACTAAACTACTAAACGGCTGGACCGATTTCGTTCATATTTGGAACATATTTCAGCACCTTGAAGGGAAATATTTCGACTAAAAATTTAATCGCTAGGTGGCGCTGGGGTCGGGATATTCATACAAATTGCATTTACTTGCTGATTTGGCTTATATTTGGAAAACAATTCAGTCAATTTAAAAGAAATACTGAGACTAAAAATGTACACGATAGGTGGCATTGTGGACGATATATTCCTAAAATTCTTATACACTGGGATAATGATAAACATCTACTATATATTTGTGAAAGTATGTATGTATGTATGTATGCGCCAGGTTGCAGTCTAAACGGACGGACTGAATCGAACAAAATTTTGACAGAGTATTGCCATGACACCTGGGCCTATAATAGGGTGAAGAAAATTGGGATCCGACAAGGGGGCGTGGCACCTCCCATAGGGGTGAAATTTTTAATCAGCCATAACTTTCAGACCATAAGTCACATGGTACATGGAGGGTATATATAAACGAGTTTGTAAAAGGAGCAGGGTTCGTATTTGCACACACATGCGCAGCACATCCTAACATTTTACGCTCACACACGTATGCTGTGCATATAAAAAATTAAAAACTTGCTCACATCACATGTGTGTGCTGTTTGGTAAAAAGCACGGGCACATGTGTGTACTTTATTTTTATTAATATAAAGCACACGCACATGTGTGTGCTTTGCGTAGAGAAACTTATACACTTCGATTTCTATATCAAATCTTAAAATAATTTTCTAATATGTTTTCTGTCATATAAAAAACAAACAACACCTCACTTGTTATTGAATTGTCTTTCAAAAAATAACGTTTAATAAACAAATTCTTTTAAAAATATATTATGTGCATGTGCATGGGCTGAAATTTGTACAAAAATCGGCTCACACACATGTGCATGTGCTTAATAACAAACAGCACACACTTTTCTGTGAGCAGAGTTTGTTTTCCACTTATGCACACACATGTGTATGAGCAGTGAGTACAAGTTGAATGTGTTTTGGCGTGTGTGTGAGCAGAGCATGTGTGTGCAAATACGAACCCTGAAAAGGAGGCGTGGCACATCCCATAGGCGTGGAATATTTTAGCAGCTATAACTTCGGAACCATAAGACCCACGAACTTGAAATTTGGTATGCAGACATATCAATAGTAGGTGCTTAGACGAGGGTATATATAAATGACTTTGTAAAAGGGGGCGTGGCACATCCTATAGGCGTGAAATCCTTTATCAGTTATAACTTCGGAACCACAAGTTACACGAACAGGAAATTTGGTATGCAGACATATCAATGGTAGGTGATTATACGAGGGTATATATAAGCGAGTTTGTAAAAGGGGGGCGTGGAACCTCGCATACGCGTGGAATTTTTTATCAGCTATAGCTTCGGTACCATAGGTCACACGAACTTTAAATTTGGTATGAAGATATGTCAATAGTAGGTGCTTAAACGAGGGTATATATAAATCACTTTGTAAAAGGGGGCGTGGCACATCCTATAGGCGTGGAATCCTTTATTAGTTAAAACATCGGAAAAACAAGTCACACGAACTTGAAATTTGGTATGCAGAGATATCAATAGTAAGTGCTTATACGAGGGTATATATAAATGAAATTGAAAAAGGGGGCGTGGCGCATCCTATAGGCGTGGAATCCTTTATCAGCTATAACTTCGGAACCATAAGTCCCACGAAATTGAAATTTGGTGTGCAGACATATCAATGCTAAACAAGTTGGTAAAAAGTGGCGTGGCACATCCCACAGGCGTGGATTTTTTTATCAGCTATATCTACGGAACCATAAGTCCCACGAAATTGAAATTTGGTATGCAAACATGTCAATGATAGGTGCTTATATGAGGGTATATATAAATGAAATTGTAAAAGGGGGCGTGGCGCATCCTATATGCGTGGAATCCTTTATCAGCTACAACTTCGGAACCATAAGTCCCACGAACTTGAAATTTGGTATGCAGACATACCAATGGTAGGTGCTTATATGAGGGTATATATAAATGAAATTGTAAAAGGGGGCGTGGCGCATCCTATAGGCGTGGAATCCTTTATC
>NW_023459246.1:60784-63117 GCF_013731165.1 Rhagoletis pomonella | reverse complement strand
AAAGGGGGCGTGGCGCATCCTATAGGCGTGGAATCCTTTATCAGCTAAAACCTCGGAACCATAAGTCCCACGAACTTGGAATTTGGTGTGCAGACATACCAATGGTAGGTGCTTATACGAGGCTATATATAAACGAGTTTGTAAAAGGGGGCGTGGCACATCCAATAGGCGTTGAATATTTTATCAGCTATAATTTCGGAACCATAAGCCCCATGAACTTGAAATTCGGTATGAAGACATATCAATGGTAGGTGTTTATAGGAGGGTATATATAAACGAGTTTGTGAAAGGGGGCGTGGCATATCCCATATTCGTTGAAATGTTTATCAGCTATAACTTCGGAACCATATGTCGCATCAACTTTAAATTTGGTATGCAGTTATATACATATTTGGTAGGTGCTTATAATAAGGTCTATATAAATGAGTTTGTAAAAGGGGGCGTGGTGCATCCATAGGCGTGGATTTTTTTATCATCTAAAACTTCGGAATCATAAGTCCCTCGAACTTGAAATTTAATATGCAGACATATCAATAGTAGGTGCTTATAAAAGATAAATATAAATAAGTTTGTAAAAGATGGCGTGGCAAATCCCATAGGCGTGAAAGTTTTTATCAGCTATAACTTCAAAACCAAAGTCACATGAAACTTAAATTTGGTATGCAGACATATCTATGGTAGGTGCTTGTAGTAAGGTATATATGAATGAGTTTATAAAAGGGGGCGTAGCACATCCCGTAGGCGTGGAATTTTTAATCAGCCATAAATTGGGAACCATAAGTCACATGAACTTGAAATTTGTTTTTCATACATACATAAGTATCTATGGGAGGTGTTCAGAGTAAAGTATATATAAATGAGTTTGTAAAAGGGGGATATACACACGGTGCAGCGAACAAAGGTAGCGCCGTCAGTGGTACCGCTACTTTGGTTTTGCCGATTTTGACAGTTGTGGTAACTTGTAAATAAACCTTTGTTTACAAATCAGCGAAAGAGAAATTTGAATTAGAAGTTAAAAATCAGTTTAAATTGTGTTAGTTTGCAATTTGTGAGTGATTTTTGAGTTGAAGAGTGCGTAAAACTAATAAAATGAAGCGCTGTGTGTTAAATTGCGACAGCTATCAAGATGCAAGATGCGTAGATGCAAGTGTAGCGCTGGGACGAATCGCTGCATTTTGTGTTCATAGGGCACGGCAAAGCCGTTCCCGAAATGTTTCTTTATTATAACATGAAGAGCATTTCCTCACAATGATTTTGCTTCTGCTCCAAGTAGTCTCCATTAGCAAGTTAACCAATCAATCGCGCTGAGATGCTGCCGCAGTTTTCTGCAGCAGCCTTAATTGCAAAGCAATGGAGTGCACTAAAACGTTTGCTAAAGCAGCCTCAATTGCAACACCTCCATTGCGTGCACTAAAATGCTACCTATTCTCTAAAAGATTAGGTAGAAATGCAATATTTTCGCATTTAGCAAAACTAAAACACGTTTTTCGCTGTAAGGTGAACTGTTTTGGCAGTTTGAACTCGCTCTTCTTTTCGCTCAATTCTTTGTTTACTTGTGGTACACAAATGTCAACGCCCAGGACGGCGCAATCTTGTATTCTATCATTCTTGGGACATACATATATATATATATAAAACTGTGTGCTTTTTTTTAAACCTTACCGTCTTTAGATTATTTTGAAATGCAAAGATTAAATCGTTTTTTAATCTCGCGATGCTGTTAAACGAAAAAGGTTCGTTCAATTGGTTCCGTAATGGAAATCTCAGTCAAAGCAAAGAGATTAAAATTGAGAAGAGAAAACTAGCAGAAAAAGTTAATGAGCACGAAACTGTTCACTTGCAAGTGTTTGCTAGTTTCGTGTTCATTAACTTTTTCTGCTAGTTTTCTCTTCTTCTCAATTTTACGCTCTATCAGTTTTAAACTCTTTGCTTTGGCTGAGATTTCCATTACGGAACCAATTGCTATTCCGTGCAAAGTATAGTGAATTTTTTTTTATGAAACTTGGTGGGGATACTAATGGAGGTCTCCCTTAACTATATTTATCACTTTCACAATGTTGTTGCTAATAGTACTTAAGTTATTTGTTGTTAAAATATCCCGCCTGCTATCACCACATTTTATTATAACTCCACACCTATCACTTTTATTTACACAAATCCTTATCCAAATTATACTTAAAAGTTTCGCATGCGTTTGTAATACCTTAATATACAATTATTAATTGATTAATTAAGTAAAACGCGTTTATAAATGTATTCACAAACGTTTGAACATTTCACAAACAAGCAGAAATAACAATGGCTGACAGTAACACAAAATGTATGCTACCATA
>NW_023459246.1:57665-60684 GCF_013731165.1 Rhagoletis pomonella | reverse complement strand
CCTATTCGACTTCCTGGCGAGTTTGTTAATCCAGCAAACAAAGCCCATCCCCTTCAGGGACTGCTAAAAAGTCTGAGAAATCACTTTCACAAACTAGCACCTGTAGAAATGTCGCGGCATGGAAAACGTTCTATTTTTCGTTTCAGGGAACTTGATACTTGCACCCATGTTTTAATCCGACAAGCCCAAATCGGACCATCGTTTGCAGCACCATATCAAGGGCCGTACCGTGTAATATCGCGCAATGATAAACGTTTTTATGTCGACGTTCAAGGGCAGCGAATCCCAGTATCCGTCGATCGACTTAAGCCTGTCTATGAGCTAGACGACGAAGCATCGGCTGAAGATCAACAAACAGTAGCAAGACCTAGCCAAGCTACAAGACATGTTCATTTTGCGGATAACGCCTAACTTATTCTAGTTATAATATCACATACATTGTATTTATCTAAATTTTTTTTGTAATGTAAAACATTAAAATAACAAGGGGAGGCGTGTAGCAACTCTTCAACACACTGAGAGCTGCGTACTCGTAAACAGCTGAGAGCTTAGCTCAATATGTCAAATTCCAGTATCGAGCCTGGAAAATACACACGTCAAACTAGCGTGCTCTAATCTCATTCCTTTTCTACTTGGCTCGTCGACCTGTACGGATGCTCGCTCCTCGTATTTAGCTTAAACTTTTGTTTTTCACTTAAATAAATAATTCAATAGATATTCTGTTAAGTAAGTGACGCAAGCGTTTTATTCACAAATACCTGTGTCGCTACATATATACTCTCCTATAAACACCTACCATTGACATGTTTGCATACCAAATTTCAAGTTCGTGTGACTTATTGTTCCGTAGACATAGCTGATAAAAAACTCCACGCCTATGGGATGTGCCCCTTTTACAAACTCGTTTATATATACCTTCCTATAAGCACCCACCATTGGCATGTCTGCATACCAAATTTCAGGTTCGTGCGACTTATGGTTCCGAAGTTATAGCTGATAAAAAATTCAACGCCTATGGGATGTGCCACGCACCCTTTTACAAACTCATTTATATATGCCATACTATAAGCGCCTACCATAGACATGCCTGCATACCAAATTTCAAGTTCTTGGGACTTATGGTTCCGAAGTTATAGCTGATAAAAAATTCCACGACTATGGGATGTGCCACGCCCCCTTTTACAAACTCATTTTTATATGCCATACTATAAGCGCCTACCATAGACATGCCTGCATATACCCTCCTATAAACACCTACCATTGATATGTCTGCATACCAAATTCCAAGTTCGTGGGACTTATGGTTCCGAAGTTATAGCTGATAAAGGATTCCACGCCTATAGGATGCGCCACGCCCCCTTTTACAAACTCATTTATATATACCCTCCTATAAGCAGCTACCATTGATATGTCTGCATACCAAATTTCAAGTTCGTGTGACTTAAGGTTCCGAAGTTATAGCTGATAAAAAATTCCACGCCCCCTTTTACAAACTCGTTTATATAAACCCTACTATAAGCACCTACCATTGATATGTCTGCATACGAAATTTCAAGTTCGTGGGACTTGTGTTTCCGAAGTTATAGCTGATAAAGGATTCCACACCTATAGGATGCGCCACGCCCCCTTTTACAAACTCATTTATATATACCCTCCTATAAGCAGCTACCATTGATATGTCTGCATACCAAATTTCATGTTCGTGTGACTTAAGGTTCCGAAGTTATAGCTGATAAAAAATTCCACGCCTACGGGATGTGCCACGCCCCCTTTTACAAACTCATTTATATATACCCTCTTATAAGCACCTACCATTTATATGTCTGTATACCAAGTTTCAAGGTCATGTGACTTATGGTTCCAAAGTTATGGCAGATTAAAAATTTCGCGCCTATGGGAGGCGCCACGCCCCTTGTAGGATTCCAATTTGTTTCAACCTATTATAGGCCCAGGAGTCATGGCAATACTCTGTCAAAATTTTGTTCGATTCTGTCCGTCCGTTTAGGCTGCAACGTGGCACATACATACATACATGCTTCCACAAATATATAGTAGATATTTTTACTATAAATATGTATAATCAATGACTTTTTAGAGAATTTAATTCTTGTAAAGATTACATACCATTGCTTTATCTATTTTTTTACAACTTTCTTTATTTGTTTGTCTGTTTAGATAATGCTACGATCTTAGTTTTAAACTACATATATTTCTTTAAATGTTCATGTTTTAATCAAGGATTATAATATTTATGCAAGTTAACAAGAAGATGTATTTACATCAGAGGCCGGCATTTTTCGATTTTCCAAACACAAAAATTTCAAAATGCTGCTTGCTGCGACGTCGACGCTTGTATACTATCATCGTCTTCGTGCGTCTTACGATAATTGACGATTGACTGATGCTGCGCATGGTTGCCACTCGCCAACATTTTTTTTTACCAATATCTCTTAAGAAAAGTTACCAAAAGTTACCAAATCTGCACAACCAAAATCTGCACTTCTTCACTGAGAAAAAAATATACTGAATAAATCTACTATATTCAACAATTTTTATGAGCTCGAGGCCGTATTAAATGCAAATTTATTGTGGAAAAGCAACAATAATTTGAAAAAATGGTAGAAGTGATAGCTATTTCGGAAATCACCACATTTCCTCATCAGACTTCTTTCAGTAGGATTCGAACCGACGATCACCACTGACTCAGCCAGTTGCCTACGCACTGTGCTAAGTTTGTCTTGTTAATTCTTGTTGCTTATTTTCCACTCTTTCACTTTGCTAAGCCAACTACAATCAAGCGCAGCTATTCCGCTGCAATTCACTTGATCATGTGGTTGTTGGTTTTGTTGGTCTTGTTAATATTTCTATTATTAGAATGTTTAACTTTTAGGTGTGCTCGTCCTTAAGTTATTTGTTTTTGTTATTTTTATGGCCTTATAACAATTATATTAAACAATTTTTATGAGCTCGATGCCGTATTAAATGCAAATTTATTGTGGAAAAGCAACAATAATTTGAA
>NW_023459246.1:49930-57565 GCF_013731165.1 Rhagoletis pomonella | reverse complement strand
ACTCCTGTAAGAACAATAATGGCGACCTAGTAACTGATGTCCAGAGCGTACTTAAATTATGGAGGGAACACTTTTCCGCCCTACTAAATGGTAGCAGCACGGAAAGTTGTGGAGAAGAAGAACCTGAGCCCGCAGTCGATGATGACGGAGTCGACGTTCCACCGCCTGACTATGACGAGGTACGTATAGCAATAACGCGGCTGAAAAACAACAAAGCCGCTGGAGCTGACAGCCTGCCAGCTGAGCTATTCAAGTACGGCGCCGAGGAGTTGATAAGGTGCATGCATCAACTCTTGTGCAGAATATGGTCAGATGAACGCATGCCCGACGACTGGAATTTAAGTGTGCTCTGCCCAATCCACAAGAAAGGTGACCCCGCCATTCGCGCCAACTACCGCGGGATCAGCCTTCTAAGCATAGGTTACAAGGTCTTATCGAGCGTATTGTGTGAAAGACTGAAGCCCACCGTCAATGAACTGATTGGGCCTTATCAGTGTGGCTTTAGACCTGGCAAATCCACCATAGACCAGGTATTCACAATACGCCAAATCTTGGAAAAGACCCGCGAGAAAAGGATCGACACTCACCACCTATTTGTCGACTTTAAAGCCGCTTTTGACAGCACTAAAAGAAGTTGCCTATACGCCGCTATGTCTGAATTTGTCATCCCCTCAAAACTCATACGGCTGTGTAAAATGACGTTGAGCAATACCACCAGCTCCGTCAGAATTGGAAAAGACCTCTCCGAGCCGTTCGCCGCAAAACGGGGTTTCAGACAAGGCGACTCCCTTTCATGTGACTTCTTTAATCTGATGTTGGAGATGATAATAAGAGCTGCGGAACTGAACCGCTCAGGAACAATTTGCTATAAGAGCGTGCAATTGCTGGATTATGCCGATGACATCGACATCATCGCTAACAAAAACCGCGAAGTCTGTTCTGCCTTTTCCAAAAGGGATAGGGAAGCAAAGCGAATGGGTCTGGTGGTAAACGAGGACAAGACGAAGTATCTCTTGTCATCAAACAAACAGTCAGCACATTCACGCCTTGGCACCCACGTCACTGTTGACAGTTACAATTTCGAGAAAGTAGAGAATTTCGTTTACTTGGGAACCAGCATTAACACCGATAATAATGTCAGCATTGAAATCCAACGTAGAATCACTTTTGCCAACAAGTGCTACTTTGGACTGAGTAGGCAATTCAGGAGTAAAGTCCTCTCTCGACGTACGAAAACCGCGCTCTATAAGTCACTCATCATGCCCGTGCTGGTATATGGCGCAGAAGCATGGACAATGACAACATCCGATGAGGCGGCTCTTGGAGTGTTTGAGAGAAAGATTTTGCGAAAGATTTACGGGCCTTTACGCGTTGGCGATGGCGAGTACCGCAGACGATGGAACGATGCGCTGTATGAGCTTTACAAGGATATGGACATAGTGCAGCGAATTAAAATACAGCGGCTCCGCTGGCTTGGTCATGTCGTTCGAATGGACACCGACGCTCCAGCTCTGAAAGTCTTCAACTCGGAACTCGCTGGTGGTAGCAGAGGAAGAGGGAGGCCCCCACTGCGATGGAAAGATCAGGTGGAGAAGGACTTGGCTTCACTTGGCGTTTCCAATTGGCGTCAGTTGGCACAGAGGAGAAATGACTGGCGTGCTTTGCTGAACTCGGCCAAAATCGCTTAGGCGCTTACAGCGCCAAAAAAGAAGAAGAAGAAGAGGCACATCAATGGTAGCTGCTTATAGCAGCGTATATATCAATGAGTTTGTAAAAGGGGGCGTGGCGCATCCTATAGCCGTGGAATCCTTTATCAGCTATATCTTCGTAACCATAAGTCCCACGAACTTGAAATTTGGTATGCAGACATATCAATGGTAGGTGCTTATACGAGGATATATATAAACGAGTTTGTAAAAGGGGGCGTGGCACATCCCATAGGCGTGGAATATTTTATCAGCTATAACTTCGGAACCATAAGCCCCATGAACTAGAAATTTGGTATGAAGACATATCAATAGTAGGTGCTTATATGAGGGTTTATATAAATGAGTTTGTAAAAAGGGGTGTGGCGCATCCTATTGGCGGGGAATAATTTGTCAGCTATAACCTCGGAACCATAAGTCCCACGAACTTGAAATTTGGTATGCAGACATATCAATGGTAGGTGCTTATACGAGGGTATATATAAACGAGTTTGTAAAAGGGGGCGTGGCATATCCCATAGGCGTGGGATCCTTTATCAGCTATAACTTCGGAACCATAGGTCCCACGAACTTGAAATATGGTATGCAGACATATCAATGGTAGGTGTTTATAGGAGGGTATATGCAGGCATGTCTATGGTAGGCGCTTATAGTATGGCATATATAAATGAGTTTGTAAAAGGGGGCGTGGCACATGCCATAGGCGTGGAATTTTATATCAGCTATACCTTCGGAACCATAAGTCCCAATAACTTGAAATTCGGTATGCAGGCATGTCTATGGTAGGCGCTTATAGTATGGCATATATAAATGAGTTTGTAAAAGGGGGCGTGGCACATCCCATAGGCTTTTAATTTTTTATCAGCTATAACTTCGGAACCATAAGGCACACGAACTTGAAATTCGGTATGCAAACATACCAATGGTGGGTGCTTATAGGAGGGTATATATAAACGAGTTTCTAAAAGGGGGCGTGGCTCATCCCATAGGCGCGGAATTTTTTATAAGCTATAACTTCTTAACCATAAGTCACACGAACTTGAAATTTGGTACGCAGACATATCAATGGTAGGTGCTTATACGAGGGTATATATAAACGAGTTTGTAAAAGGGGGCGTGGCACATCCCATAGGCGTGGAATATTTTATCAGCTATAACTTTGGAACCATAAGCCCCATGAACTTGAAATTTTGTATGAAGACATATCAGTAATAGATGCTTATATGAGGGTTTATATAAATGAATTTGTAAAAGGGGGCGTGGCGTATCCTATAGGCGCGGAATCCTTTATCAGCTATAACTTCGGAACCATAAGTCCCTCGAACTTGAAATTTGGTATGTAGACATATCAATAGTAGATGCTTATATGAGGGTTTATATAAATGAGTTTGTAAAAGGGGGCGTGGCGTGTCCTATAGGCGCGGAATCCTTTATCAGCTATAACTTCGGAACCATAAGTTCCACGAACTTGAAATTTTGTATGCAGACATATCAATTGTAGGTGTTTATAGGAGGGTATATATAAACGAGTTTGTGAAAGGGGGCGTGTCATATCCCATATTCGTCGAAAGGTTTATCAGCTATAATTTCGAAACCATATGTCGCATCAACTTTAAATTTGGTATGCAGTTATACACATATTTGGTAGGTGCTTATAATAAGGTCTATATAAATGAGTTTGTAAAAGGGTGCGTTGTGCATCCCATAGGCGTGGATTTTTTATCATCTATAACTTCGGAACCATAAGTCCCTCGAACTTGAAATTTAATATGCAGACATATCAATGGTAGGTGCTTATGGGAGGGTATATATAAACGAGTTCATAAAAGGGGGCGTGGCACATCCCATAGGCGTGGAATTTTTTATCAGGTATAACCTCGGGACCATAAGTCGCACGAACTTGAAATTTGGTATGCAGGTGTAGCTATGGTAGGTGCTTATAAAAAGATAAATATGAATAGGCGTGAAAATTTTTATCAGCTATAACTTCAAAACCATAAGTCCCATGAAATTTAAATTTGGTATGCAAACATATCTATGGTAGGAGCTTATGGTAAGGTATATATGAATGAGTTTATAAAAGGGGGCGTGGCATATCCCGTAGGCGTGGAATTTTTAATCAGCTATAAATTGAGAACCATCATAAGTCACATGAACTTGAAATTTGGTATTCATACATACATAGGTATCTATGGGAGGTGTTCAGAGTAAAGTATATAGACATGAGTTTGTAAAAGGGGGATATACATATATATATTTATCTATTAGATAACTCGGATATTTAAACTGTGTGTTTTTTTTTGGAACCTTACCGTCGTTAGATAATTTTGAAATGGAATAATTAAATCGTTTTTTAATCTCGCGATGCTGTTAAACGAAAAAGTTTCGTTCATAATGAATAAAACTCCTTCCGTATTAAGCATTATACTAGAAAAGTGCAGCCAAATAAAACAGCTAATCGAATAGGCAGCTAAACGGAATGTACCGTAATAGAATAATTTTAACTTAGAAATTTGATCGTTACCTTAATGTATCTAATATTAATAATGGAACAAGATTTGTAGTACAAGTGATGATCAATATATATTAGTTATAGCACGATCAAAGCAACATCGCAAAAAATATAGAAAAAGGTTTTTTCTTAACAGCGGTCGCCCCTCGGCAGGCAATGGCAAGCCTCCGAGTGTATTTCTGCCATGAAAAACAGCTTCGCATAAAAATGCAATCGCCGTTCGGAGTCGGCGTAAAACTGTATGACCCCTCCGCTTTGTGTGACAACATCAAGGCGCACGCCACAAGTCGGAGGAGAAGCTCGGCCAAACACTAACATATGTGTAAGCGCCAATCTATTATTATTTGGGTGGTTCACAAGGTGTCGTACTTGTCGTATTGTTGTATGTTGTAAAGTTTTTAACGGCTAAGTAAATGTTTGGAGGACTTGAAATCACTACCAACTATTTTTTAATTCTGTGAAATTTCATAATAAAACTTTTATGTTAGCTTGCGAATTCCTTAAATATAGTTTTAGCCGTTTAAAGTTTATGACATACAACAGTACGACAGTATACAACACCTTGTGAACTCCCTAATTATTATTATTATAGCACGATAAAGCCAAAAGTATGGCTCCTAAGGATGCTTTAATGTAAACAAAGAAAATAGTTTGTCTCCTTTAAATTATGCTGAACTGAATATTTGTATTAAATACTGCTTTGTATTTTGATTTGTTTACTCCGAACGACGTCGGGTGCTCTGCTAGTATATGATATGATCGTCTCCGTGCGTCTTACGATAATTGACGATTGACTGATGTTTTGCTAGCACTTCGGCAAAGCAAATCAAATCAGTTGCTGCTGAGACTTCACTGCGCAACTATTCGAATAATGTACACATAAAATCTTTCGGGAGGAATGGGAAATATATTTTTTTGCATAGATAACATGGATGGGTGTGCGCAATGCGTGATCTGCTATCGCGTTTTGAGTCGCAATGTTATGCCTTGTTTAAAAATACATTACAAAGTGTGTGATAGTCATTTTGAAAAGGTGAAAGAGGGTGATCGACCACTGAAGCTTTTAGAATTAAAAGCAGCGTTCTTTATTAAATTTATGGTTGGTGAATGTAATATACATCAACACGAAGATTATCAATGTCTATCAGAAAATGATTTGCTATCAGAAAACGATAGATAATTTCTAAAAAAGCATCTTATTCTGTCGCTTTGGCTTTTTATTTAGAATTTCTAGAAAAGTTTTAGGTATGCAGTTTAATAGCCAATTAAAATTTAGTAGCTCAAAGTGCGAATTTCAAGCGTTAGGAAATCGCGTTGATTTTTAATGATTGGAAATTTCTTTTATATGGAAGAAAATGCCTAGCACCGTCAGCAAAAAAAAAGATAAACATTAAATAAACAAAAATATAAATAGCCAAAACTGGTCAAACTGTCAATTAACTTAATCAGCAGAGCATAAGTGCATATAACTTTTTTATAAATTTATTTATTTGAATCTACCACATTGTCTTGGAATGTACCACAATTTTTGATGCTTATTTATCACTAAGAAAACTTGTGGCGTCCGAACACTCTCAACAGCAACTGATTTGATTTGCTTTGCCGAAATAGCAGCAGTGTTTCCACTGCGTTAACCCTTATAGTATCCGCCAAAAACTTAAAAATGTATCCAAATGTATCCATCTCCGAAAAAAAGTACCTCGGCATTTAAACATATTTGCTTTAAAAAGGTTAGTTCCCACAGTATAAGGATATGAGTAGTTTTCATTAAATTTTAGTCAAACCATAATTTAAAGACAATTATTGTCCAATGCATCAAAAATAGTCTTTTAAACTTTCCGTTTAACAACTAAAATATAAAAAATCCTGAAAGAATATATTAAAATTTGTCTTATAGTATTTATTATTAAATAAATATTGTACATAAATACATAAGAAGCAATAAAAAGTAACACAAGGGATTCAGTACATATTTTTGATAAGGTACATATATAAGGTACATTTTACGACATATGTAATTGTGTTTGTATTGCTATTAAAACCTTTTTAAGCGATTTAAAACAAATGAAATACATAAATATTCAGTTCTCTTTGCGAATAAAACTTTTTAAATCATTTAAATATATTCATTTTTGAGCGTTTTTGAAAACATTATGCTTTTAACCATTTCCAATGAGAAACGATTTGATTTGTCATTCTTTATTAATTTTAAAGTGCGTTCTGCGGCAGCAGAACTGTGTGGCAGACTAAGAATATTCAGCGCAAATTCCACTAGCTCACCGTATAAAGGCTTGTTTAAGGCATATTTTAAATAACTAATATTTCCCCAAAATGACTCAATGTTATCACCACGTTATGTTATTATTGAATTTTAGATACTGCCACTGAGAAAAAATTTTTTCCATTTGATTTGCTTTAAAAAAGTTAGGAAAGCGGTTTAACAAACTGAGAAATGTGGAACTTAAGCTTTTTTCAACTGACTTGAGTCAAGACATGAAATATTTTTAATATCATTGTTGAAATCAAATCTTTTTTTATTTGAGTACAAAGTTCTATGTAAAAATGTCTTATATTTTATTTGACAGTTAACAAATCAGGGCCTTCGAGCTTATTTCTTTTAAATAAATTCATGTGCTTCAACACTAATCTGTATTTCGCCAATGGGAAGATATATTTTTTCGTCATTGAAATCAATATTTTGAACTTCGGTCTCAAGGTGATCGCTCATAATAAAGTATGAACAAATTAGCTTATAATTGTTTTCAATACTGTTATACAGTTTATGTAGTCGATAAGATTCCGGCTGGAACTGTTCATTTTATTAACTATATCTAGTGTATTCGACAAAAAATTGAAATATAGTTTCAAGTATGGATTTCCAATTTTTTCTGCTATATATTTTGCGTCAAACTTACTATGAAAAATAATTGAATCGCATTCCATTGGGATAATAGGCGATTAATCACGTTTTGAAATGACAACCAACGAACTTCTGACATCCTTAATATTTTGAGATTTTTAACTCCAGCATAGTCCTGAAATTCCTTGAATTCTTCTATTCGTTTTGCACTATGAGCGAAAAATGCGTACACTTCTCGAGCCAATTTCTCGATGTCTATTGGTAGCAATTTGCAAGCGTGTGACGCATATAACTGCAGCGAGTGGCAGACACACCTCATCAAAAAAATATTTTGATTAACTGATTTGAACCTCGAAAAAAGTCCAGTTAATTCCCCAGTCATAACACTTGCATTTCCAGTTGCCAATCCAATCATGTTTTCAAATGGTATGTTGAGGCTTAAAATATGGTTCTGAATGGCCAGAAATATGGACTCAGCTGTGCCCAATTTTAAATGGTTGAGACCAAAAGAAATATCTGCAGTTTTCTGTTGCAATTTATCGAAATATCTCGCAACT
>NW_023459246.1:44401-49830 GCF_013731165.1 Rhagoletis pomonella | reverse complement strand
AAAACCTACGTTATCCGCCATTTTGTAGCGGCCGCCATCTTGGATTTCAATTTTTTATAGTATATTGTATTCTGCTTGTTGAGCCCTTTCATTTGATACCCATATTGATGGGATTAATAAAAAAAACATAAAATATCCGCCATTTTGTAGCGGCGGCCATCTTGAATTTATAATGATAATGAATAAACATAATTGTATTGCCACCAAAATCCAAAGTGTATACAAAATTTCAGATTAATCGGTTGACAGGAAGAGGGTGAAATTTGAATTACTAAATTTGACCCAAGAATAAAACAAACGGGGTGAGCTAAATAAAACCGTTGAATAATAAAAATGTCCTTATAAAATATAATGAAAACCTTCGCCAGTTTGTTTCGCACCCCTCTCAAGGGTTGCTATTTAATCGATAATCTTCGTGCAATCTATAAATCACGAATCATTGCTAATACTGATAGAAAAATTAATATACATACTTTGAGTAAAATTCTCAAAGAAAGGGAAAGTTGGGCCCAGTACGTGTTGCACGCTGAGTTTCAAAACTGGCATTTAGTGTTCATAATTCACTGGAGATTTAATTTTTCACTCATTTGTGAATTTTTTATTTTAAATTTTTTAGTGCAAAGTGCAGAAAAAGTAGCAATTTTGAAGAAAATGTATTCTACTTTTCCGTTAATAAATGGTACATAATTAGAACCAGTTGAAAGCAATTGTTTGGTTCTTCCCAAATGAAAAAAAACACACAAATATTTGAAATGTTATAAAAAATGTTCACCAAAATAATTTTTTTTTGTTTTTATTAAAAATTGGAATATGCAGTTTAATAGATCATTCGATTTTATAATAATAAAGAGCAAGGTGCAAGTGTCTAAGAGTTCCCGTTGATTTTTAAAAATAAAACAAACGCATTTATTTCCCATTTCGCATGCAGGTGCGCTCGAAGTGTTATCGAAAAAAAATTATTAAAAATCAACGCAATCTCTTAGCTACTTGCAACTTGCATTTATTATACTACAACTTAATCATCTATAAAACTGCATACCAAAAAGTTTTCTAAAAACTCAAAGGTTTTTTTAATTTTGGTGAAATTTTTTTTATAACTTTTCAAATTTTCTTGTGAAGTTATTCTTCATTTCGGAGGAAACCTACAATCGCTTTCAATTAGGTTTTATTATTTAAAAACTTTACTTTTCCGGGTCGGATCTCGTGGCAATTCTCCGATTTAAATTAGCAAACCCTTTTGTGTTCCGCTCTCCTTTATTGATGTCGTCAAAATGGCCGAGTCTGACTTGCAGAACATTCCATCTGTCATTTTCTATCTTGTCTTAATACTATACATTGAACATACTCAATTAACAGAGTATTTCATATAACTTATGATTAAAAGTTTCGAAACCCGGTTACCTTACATCTCGGCCAACCTGACTAACTTGATTGACCACAATCAAGGCCTAGGGTTTATCCCGCAGCCCAGGGCAAGCGTGACTTATGGGTTCTAGTGACTGAGGGCTTTCGGGTTGATTGACAGATAAGAGCCATTTGCGGATTTTTAGGGCTTCAACGATGCCGTCATAAGGTAAATGTGTTAGCTGACAATTATGTTTATGTTTATTTGTTTATTTAAGTAGATTAGCGCATTAAGAATTAAACTTTTATTGCGCAATACAAATAACGGATTACAAAAATATGTATTAAAATAAAATAAAAATTACAATTATATAAATATAGCTATGTATGCATATGTAAATATTAACTTAGAAAAGCCAAATAGAAAAATAAAAAAATAAAAAATTTATAAAAAAAATTAAAATAAAAAATTTATAAAATAAAAAGTTTATGACCACCTTATTATGCGACTTAACTGGAAAAATATTCAAAGATACATTGTTTTACATTACAAGTACTTTCACGCAGTGAGTTCTTTAGAGACAGTGGAAGGGAGTTCCAAAGTCTAACACCATTAACAAAAAAAAGCCTTGAAGAGCTTAAGTAGTTAAATTTCGGCAATATCAAATTAAAGGAGCGTGAGCTTTTGGAAAACTTAAGCTTTTCATATAGATATTCCGGCTTTTTGTAAACAAGCAATTTAAACATAAAAATACAATTACGAGCTTTTATATAGTTTGTTAGGTCACAGCCAAGTATTGAGTTCCTAAAAGTAGATATATGGTCAAATTTCTGCAAGCCATATACATACCTAGAGGCATGGTTTAATGCAACATCGAGTTTGTGCAGGGAGTGAAAGTCCAATTTGCTGTACACTACTTCGAAGTAAGTAATAAGAGGAACAATTGTGCTCAGAACCAGCTTCTTTTTCGTGCCTGAAGGTACGAAAGGCGAGGATACTCTCAGGCATCGCAGGGTGTAGTATATTTTACTCACAACTTCATTGACGTGGTCCTCACAAGTCATCTTAGAATTAATAATAAAACCCAAGTTTCTCACTTTGCTGACTAATTGAAGCTTTGTAGGACCAATATAAAGGTGAGGAATATCAGAAACTTGTATTTTATCTTTGCAAATAGGGAGTACATAAGATTTTATCTATATCCCGAATCACGTAACGATCGTTCGGTAGAATCCTATGTACCATATACGGACCACGGTATTTCTGCACGAACTTCTTATTTTTACCAACCGAGGTATCGACGTGTCTTATCACAACAAAGTCTCCGACAGAATAGGTTCTACTTGGGACACTATGTTTTCATTTCATCCACAACACAGCCTCTCTGATTTACACCGAAGAGTAATTCGCTCGGCGTACACCTAGTTGTACTGTGCACCGTGTTGTTTATTGCATATTCCGTTTGAGACAGTTTCGCCGCCCAATCGGCGTGTTGAATTGGCTCAGTTAATTTAATAAGTATTGCTTTCAGCACCCGATTTACCATTTCGACTTGACCGTTTGCCTGTGGTGAAGCCGTCGCCACTTTAACGTGACTGATATTATTTTTTAGCAGGAAATCACTAAATTCATATGAGGTAAAACATGTTCCCCTGTCGGTAATCACCCGCCTCGGTCGACTATAGTAATTAAAGTATTTTTCTAAGGAGCAACAGACTTCCTTCGTACTCGTAGAGTTAACTGGGTACAATTTAACGAATTTTGTGAATGCGTCCACCATAACGAGTATGTGTTTTCGTTTCGATTTAATTGAGGGCAACGGTCCGAAGTGATCGAGATGAATCGTGTCAAAGGGGATTGGTTTTTCAGGAATACTAAACATGTTGTGCTCGTTAGAGCGTGCTGGTGCCAAGTATATGATGCACTTTATGCAATTTTGTATAAATCGTTGTATCTTTTCTCTCATATTCTCAAACCAATAGTTCTTACGTATTTGGTCGTAGCATTTTTCAACGCCTAGGTGGCCGATTTTTTCATGTATCAGGCGAATTATGTTTTCTTGCATCTCCCCCGGGACACACAACAAAGGACTAGACCCCGGATTTTTTCTAAAGACTAAACCGTCCTCTAGTATGTACTCTTCCAATTCCTCTTTTTCTAACTTATTCATTAAGTCTCTAAATTTTCCGTCCCGATTCTGGGCGACTTGAATATGAAAATCCAAATCGTTTGGGTCCACGGCCGCGATTAAGTCTAGTTTGCAAAGTTCCGCATCCCCACCCCTTCTTGAAATTTCCTGAAGTCCATAACGATTTAATTCGGGCTTCAGAATAGTCACAACATATTGACGATTGGAATCTAATTTGTGTTCTGGTCTCGGCTGCGGCGGACCTCGGGCACAGGGTTTTTCAGAAATTTGCATGTCACTTGCATCGGGTTTATGGTCCTAGGGCTTGACCCATTGCGCATCCTGCTTTTCCTTTTCAGACAGTGGGCGCCGGCTTAAAGCGTCAACATGTCCTAATGAAACCCCGCCTCTATGTTGAATTGAGTAATTAAAGTTTTCCAACTCTAATGCCCATCTAGCGATCCGAGGGTTAATTTGTTTTTTTCCTAATGTTAGCGTAAGTGAGTTACAGTCAGTAATGATTTTGAACGGAATGCCCTCTAAATAAATTCTGATTCGTCGTAGTGCGTATATAATTGAAAGGGTATCTAGTTCAAAACTATGGTACCGCGACTCGGCTGCTGTGGTCGACCTCGAAAAGTAAGCGACCGGGTGAAGCCTACCATCGTCCTGTCTTTGCATCAGGATTGAACCAAATCCGTAGCTACTAGCATCGCAATGAAGCTCTGTTTCTCTTTTGCGATCATATATTGCCAATATAGGGGCCGAGGTTAATGCAGTCTTAAGTTCAGTGAAGGCTTTCATACACTCGTCAGAGAAGGAAAAATTTGTTTCTTTCCGTAACAGATCCAGCAGTGGCTTTGCAGTTCTCGAAAAGGCGGGCACGAATTTGCGGAGAAAAGCCCTAAACACGAACGAAGTTCCCTTTGGTTCCTAGGGACCGGGTATTGAGCAATTGTGCGAATGTGTGAGTGGCATGGTTGTATTCCCGAGGGGCTGACCAGGTAACCTAAGTATTCAATTTCTTGATAGCCAAATTTGCACTTTTTGAGTTTAAACTCTAACTGTTTTTCGTAAGCTCTTTGAGGTACCTCTTTCAGGCATTCGACATGGCTTTCAAAGTCTGAGGAAGCTACCAATATGTCATCTATATAAACTATTATTTTTTTCTCGTCTATCAAGTCACGAAAAATGTTGTAGACATACCTCTGAAAGTTGGCAGGGGCATTTTTCAAGCCGAAAGGCATTCTTAAATATTCGAACTGTCCATGCGGGGTGACAAATGACGTCTTTGGAATAGAGTCTTCGTCCATTGCTAGCTGGTTGAATCCGTCTTTCAGGTCCAACAAGGTAAACCATTTTTTGCCAGACATGTATTCAATGCAATCTTCGATAAGCGGTAGGGGGAAGTTATCTCTTACCGTTTTCTTGTTTAAGGCCCTATAGTCTATACACATACGAGTTTCACCTTTTTTTTTGCACTAGAACGATGGCCGAGGCATAAGGGGAATTTCGTGGTCGAATTATCTGTCGGTCAACTAAGTCTCTAGTGATCTTAAGAACCTCTTATCGATCTTGGAAGGATAAGCGTCGTGGCAAGCGATGAAACGGGGTATCGTCCGTCAGTCGAATCTTCATTTTGTAATCGTAAGGTTTACTTTTTATGTTTATTGGAGACAAATAATAATTCTTAATGACATTTCTAATGCTTTCGTAGCTGGCCGTATCTAGCCTACCGTATATATCTAAGTCTGACTGAAGGATTGTTTCATCAATGGCACACATTTCGCTTATGACTTTATCGCTATTGCTGTTAGTATAAACCTTATCATTTGCAAATATTTTCCCAACGCAGTCACTAGAACCCATATTTACCAGAATCGAATCAGAGACCGCAGAGTTTGAGTGTTGTTATGTTTGAAAAGTGGCAGGATCGCCATGTTATGTTTGGTGTTT
>NW_023459246.1:40621-44301 GCF_013731165.1 Rhagoletis pomonella | reverse complement strand
TGAGACAACATGTTGGTGTGTACCTTTGAGAGTTGAATTTGACAGCTAATGTATGAAGTCGTTCAAAAGACGCATAACGATCACTGATTTTGTTTGCTGCGGACACTTACATATATATGTATCTATGCACATACGTATCTATGCACATACGTATCTATGCACATACGTATCTATGCACATACATATCTATGCACATACGTATCTATGCACATACGTATCTATGCACATACGTATCTATGCACATATGTATGTATCTATGCACATACGTATCTATGCACATACATACATATGTACTTAGGTATGTATATCAGCATTTTAGTTGAAAGTACGTTTTGCTCGTCGCTCTCTTCATCGCTCCACTACATTCCTGTCCTTAGTTTTTTTCAGATACCACAAATGCGCGATCCAGAAAATTCTTCTATCATTCTTGCAACAAATGTATGTTTTCTTCGAAAATACTCAAGTACTACCAGTAGAGTACTCTACTGTCAAATACCTTTTACTCGCAGTAGTTGCGGAAGGCAAAGTAAATACTCTACGCGTCTTGCTATTGATCGGTAGTTTACGTACGCTTGCTGAAACTGGTTTATGCTTACTCACAATTGACCCGAACGATGAAAGTAGGGGATGGAAAGTATTTGCGCGGCGATCGGATGTCTTGTTGGGCCGTTTAAATCGAATTGCGCAGGAGTCTAGTACAAACATACACACATACAGTGTTGCCAGGTTTTCGGCATGAGAATGCGTCCCGCTTGGTCTGAAAAAACGTCATTTTCTACCCAAAAACGTCTTTTCAAATGTATGCACACTAGGGATGTTAATTTTTCGCCTTTTTCCGATCCCGGGATTGTCGGGATGGCGATGTCACAGTCACGGAATCCCGGGACTTGTCCCGGGATTTAGATATTCATTACTTTTCAACAACTTGAATCGAAAAAATTGCTTCTATATTGTTTGAGAAGCTCTCCTACCATGAAATAAATAATAATAAATGGGTTTGAAACCTACTTTTTTATTTCAAGTGGCGTTTTATTTTTTCTCTCTGACAGCAGGATTTATTTGAAGGACTTTGTAATTTCAAAGAAATGATTAATTCCAAAAATTAAAAAAAAAATCAATGTAATGTAGAATAAAAATATGGGTAACAAATGCAGCAGGAAATTTCTTTAGAAATTAAAAAATTTAAATTTTTTGGATTCCCAAGAACGAATAGGTAATTTTTAAGCTGACAAAGTTAGAAGAACGAAACTCGAAGATGTTATCGAGTTTATATAAGCCCTTAACATATAATTTTTTCTAAAACAAACATTGGGAAATTTCAAGGATAAAATTTTAAAATTAAATTTTCAATACTTACCAGCCCTTCTGCACCAGAAACTTGAATCTGTTTAAATTAATTTTATACACATACTTCTTCTCTAAGCACATTTCTCTGAATTTTTCTAATCATTTTTAAATTACTGACGTCAGAGTGAAAAACTATAAACGCAATTTTATTATATTTGGCCCATGGTTTCGCGAATATATTGATATTTGTGTTTAAAATTTACTATCGCGCGGTGTTATATGTATATGAGCTACACATTCATAAAAAATATTAATTATTAAATAAAAAAAGAAATATAGCCAATACTGGTCAAGAAAAGGAGTTTCTATTATTGCCATCAGTGCAAATGACAAATCCCGAAAAGCCCGAGATTACTTGCCAGTAAGTATGTATGTAAGGTATATTAAAATGTCATTTCGACAGAGCACATTTACAATTTATTGTAAACTGGTTTGAGATCGTTAATATAAAAATAATTTTATACATACACTTGTGATCAGCTGATTCAGTCATCAACAATTTGATCGATTTTGGCTGTTTTTATTTTGTTTAATTAATTTTTATTATTTTTCCATAAAAGCCTACCTCATTATATAACAAACAAAATATATATCCATTTCAAACTTTGCCCAAAAATTATAAAAAAATCTGAAAAGTTTCAGCTAGATTTTCAACTTTTTATTCAGATTTTTAAGAATTTTTTTGAGTATTCAGCTTGATAGTCCATTAAATTCAGGGTAATAATGTGCAAGTTATAAGTTGCTAAAGAATTGCGTTGATTTTTAATAATTCTTTTTTTCTTGTAGACATTTGGATAGGTGGTCGGTTTTCGAAAATGCTAAATTACGTTCTGTTAAGAAGGAACATAGCAATATTTCCGCCTTTTCTGCGTTCATTACATTTCCAATAAAGCCTTAAAAAGTCGTCTACTTTTTTCTGGCTTTTTATGCTGCTACAGCTTTTTTGATGCATTTGCAAGCGTGCGTGGTGCAATAGATCAGCTCTTCCTGATTTGGCTTTTAACGTGCAATTGCAAACATTGCAATAAGCCTCATAACCTCAAGTGCTTACAAAATCAGCCAAGAATCAAAAAAAAAAAAATGCGCGTACGCTTGGTTTGCATCATATGCTACGTTTATACGTAAGCTATTTGCAAATAAAAATAATTTGTAAATACCTAACTCACTGTTTATTGGATGGTGAAAAATTCTTTTATAATATTGCCTGTATTGTGGCAATAATATGACCACCGAAAAAGAAAATAAAGTTAAAAATGGCAACGTCTTGATTATAAATAGGCAATAAGATGACCATCGAAAAAGAAAATAAACCTAAGAATGGCGGCGTCTTGCGCTTATTTGCAAGTAGTACCACTAATCAATACTTATTTGCGCGATTTAGTTATTTGCAAATAAAAAATTAACTCAGCGTTTATACGGCAAAGTTTACCATTTTGCAAATTGTTATTTGCAAATAATACGTGCGTATAAACGTAGTAATAATTAAGTCATCTGGGTCCAAAGAATAAATATCTTTTGAAGAAGCTGCTGCAAAAAACAAAGCTTGTAAAGATTTATTAAGAAAATAATTCAAAATCAGTTATACTTACAAGATTTAGTAACAGAGAAAAGTTACTGAGAAGTTAAAAAACGTCATTTTTTACACAAAAAACGTCCGAACATCAACGGGATACAAATAACGTCCAAATGACGTTGAAAACTGCAACCAGGCAACGCTGCACACATATGAGCGGCCGGCAAAGCGACCAGAATAGCGAAGAAAACAAAAACAATATCACTTCGATTTGAATTCTATGCGCTGACATATTTACGTAAGTAGACTCTACGTCGGCACATAAACACACAAGCGCGCATTGGCTTGGAAAAGGTAAAGTCAGAATTCTTATGCTCTCACCCCTAGGATTGTTCTATACCGAAAAAAATATATCCCTATTTTTTTTATTTTGAAATCAAAAAATATTTAGAGGTCGCTCAAAGCGGCCAAAGTTTTCTATGTATTTTATATGGGAAAAAACAACTTTTCGTAGAAATGGTATAGAATTCTTAAGAATCAATATCTTTCTATCGGAAAACTCTGCTTATCTGCAGGAGATACCCAATTAGTTATTTAACCATTTTTTCATAGCAACTATAATTTATAGGTCCTCCAAGAACCCCCAAAAACCCGGAAAAATGCAATATGCGGACCAATAAAAAATCGTTAGTATTAGAAAATGGTTAAATAAACAATTGGGTATTAGTATTGAAAGTCTCCTGAAGAGAACCAGAGTTTTCCGATCGAAACATATTGATTTTCAAGAATTCTATACCATTTCTACGAAATGTTGTTTTTT
>NW_023459246.1:28587-40521 GCF_013731165.1 Rhagoletis pomonella | reverse complement strand
AACAAAGTTATAATACCCTTGTGCACAAGTGCGCTCGGGTATAAAAATAGGGGTATACTTTTTTCGATATAGAACAATCCCAGGGGGTGAGAGCATTACAATTCCGACTTTACTGTTTTTGGACCATCCTAATGTAGGTACATACATAGGTATGGCTGCATTATGGTGCCCGGCAAAGCGACAATAAAAGCGAACAAAACAAAAAAAAAATCACTTGAATTTGATTTCGACATACGGACATACATAAGTACACACTTAACCCTTAATTAGGCGCATGGGGTCAAGGCCATTTCGAATTGAAAAAAAAAATGTCTTGGAGTGCTTGGAGCATGCTCGCGCTCTTTGTAGCTTCCCAACTCCAGGCGGGGTACATAAATAACTCACTGACAGAACATCGGCGTGTACGCATTTGTCGCTACTCTTTTAAGTCCTGCCCCATGCGACCACTTACATAACATTTTTTGGTGGAGGTAAGTTTTTATTTTTGTATCTAAGTTTGAAGTCAAACTCACGCTTTTCTTTCTTAAAGATAACTATAATAAAGAGCTTTAATATTTATGATACTACACATTTCGTTTTATTTAGTTAGTCATGGCTGGAACATCGTCGCGTACATATGTGTCGCTACTCACTTGAGTGCTGACCCCATGGGACCACTAACGAAACATTTCTTGGGGGAGGTAAATTTTTATTTTTTTTTTAGTTTGAAGTCCAAAATATGTCTTTGTTTTTTTAAGTTAAAGATAATAGAGTACTTTAATATTTTTGTTAATACACACTTCGTCTTTTTTTGGTTTGAAAACTCTTTTTTCAACACTTTTATTGGGGTCACTGGGGACCCCAAGCGACTAATTGTGTGATTTTTTTTTATGCGCCTAGTTAAGGGTTAAATGCAAATAACGTACAAATGCCTTTTGTTTTTGCTGTTGTTGTCACGTTTTTCGTTTCATCGAGTTTCAAATCACTCCCGCCGCTAAAGAACTTTTCACTTCAAAAAATTATATCTGCATTACAGTAAAACCCGCTTAAGTACCTCACGAAAAATGTCAGCTTTTAGAGGTACTTAGGCGGGTTGGGTACTTAAAAGAACCCACTTAAGTGCCTCGATGCGGGTACTTAAGCAAACATAATTATTGATGTAAATCAGAGGTGGGCACTCACACTATCCCACACATGCGCTTGTGTGCGAAGCAGCGAAGTTTTGCTCACCAGCAAGTGCTCGGACTTTACCACATTTGTGGAATCGATAACACTTTTTTTTGCTAAATTACATTTCTAGTACTTCTACCACCGTAAGCTAAAAAACTTGCAGATCTTGAAACTTCTTATTTTCATTTTTTCATTTGCGCTTTAATGAATGGGCATTTTCTACAACAAAAAACAACATTGCTTGCTGCGACGTCGACCCATCTACTATACATATATTTGTGGAAGTATGTATGTATGTATGTGCCACGTTGCAGCCTAAACGGACAGACAGAATCGAACAAAATTTTGACAGAGTATTGCCACGACTCCTGGGCCTATAATAGGTTGAAAAAAATTGGGATCCTACAAGGGACGTGACGCCTCCCATAGGCGTGAAATTTTTAATCAGCCATAACTTCGGAACCACAAGTCACATGACCTTGAAACTTGGTATACAGACATATAAATGGTAGGTACTTATAAGAGGGTATATATAAATGAGTTTGTAGAAGGGGCGTGGCACATCCCATAGGCGTGGAATTTTTTATCAGCTATAACTTCGGAACCTTAAGTCACACGAACTTGAAATTTGGTATGCAGATATATCAATGGTAGCTGCTTATAGGAGGGTATATATAAATGAGTTTGTAAAATGGGGCGTGGCACATCCCATAGGCGTGGAATTTTTTATCAGCTATAACTTCGGAACCTTAAGTCACACGAACTTGAAATTTGGTATGCAGATATATCAATGGTAGCTGCTTATATGAGGGTTTATATAAATGAGTTTGTAAAAGGGGGCGTGGCGCATCCTATAGGCGTGGAATAATTTGTCAGCTATAACTTCGGAACCATAAGTCCCACGAACTTGAAATTTGGTATGCAGACATATCAATGGTAGGTGCTTCTACGAGGGTATATAAACGAGTTTGTAAAAGGGGGCGTGGCACATCCCATAGGCGTGGAATATTTTATCAGCTATAACTTCGGAACCATAAGCCCCATGAACTTGAAATTTGGTATGAAGACATATCAATAGTAGGTGTTTATAGGAGGGTATATGCAGGCATGTCAATGGTAGGCGCTTATAGCATGGCATATATAAATGAGTTTGTGAAAGGGGGCGTGGCACATGCCATAGGCGTGGAATTTTATATCAGCTATATCTTCGGAACCATAAGTCCCAAGAACTTGAAATTCGGTATGCAGGCATGTCTATGGTAGGCGCTTATATTATGGCATATATAAATGTGTTTGTAAAAGGGGGCGTGGCACATCCCATAGGCTTTGAATTTTTTATCAGCTATAACTTCGGAACCATAAGGCACACGAACTTGAAATTTGGTATGCAGACATACCAATGGTGAGTGCTTATAGGAGGTTATATATAAACGAGTTTGTAAAAGGGGGCGTGGCACATCCCACAGGCGTGGAGTTTTTTATCAGCTATATCTACGGAACCATAAGTCACACGAACTTGAAATTTGGTATGCAAACATGTCAATGGTAGGTGTTTATAGGAGGGTATATATAAAGGAGTTTGTAAAAGGGGGCGTGGCTTATCCCATAGGCGCGTAATTTTTTATCAACTAAAACTTCGTAACCATAAGTCACACGAACTTGAAATTTGGTATGCAGACATATCAATGGTAGGTGCTTGTACGAGGGTATATATAAACGAGTTTGTAAAAGGGGGCGTGGCACATCCCATAGGCGCGGAATTTTTTTATCAGCTATAACTTCGGAACCATAAGCCCCATGAACTTGAAATTTTGTATGAAGACTTATAAATAGAAGGTGCTTATATGAGGGTTTATATAAATGAGTTTTTAAAAGGGGGCGTGGCGCATTCTATAGGCGTGGAATCCTTTATCAGCTATAACTTCGGAACCATATGTTCCACGAACTTGAAATTTGCAGACATATGAATGGTAGGTGTTTATAGGAGGTTTGTGAAAGGTCGCGTGTCATATCCCATATTCGTCCGTCGAAAGGTTTATCAGCTATAACTCCGGAACCATATGTCGCATCAACTTTAAATTTGGTATGCAGTTACATACATATTAGGTAGGTGCTTATAATAAGGTCTATATAAATGAGTTTGTAAAAGGGTGCGTGGTGCATCAAATAGGCGTGGATATTTTATCATCTATAACTTCGGAACCATAAGTCCCTCGAACTTGAAATTTAATATGCAGACATATCAATGGTAGGTGCTTATGGGAGGGTATATATAAACGAGTTCGTAAAAGGGGGCGCGGCACATCCCATAGGCGTGGTATTTTTTATCAGGTATAACCTCGGGACCATAAGTCGCATGAACTTGAAATTTGGTATGCAGGTGTAGCTATGGTAGGTTCATATAGGAAGATAAATATAAATAAGTTTGTAAAAGATGGCGTGGCAAATCCCATAGGCGTGACAATTTTTATCAGCTATAACTTCAAAAGCATAAGTCACATGAAATTTAAATTTGGTATGCAGACATATCTATGGTAGGAGCTTATAGTAAGGTATATATGAATGAGTTTATAAAAGGGGGCGTGGCATATCCCGTAGGCGTGGAATTTTTAATCAGCTATAAATTGAGAACCATCATAAGTCACATGAACTTGAAATTTGGTATTCATAGATAGGTATCTATGGGAGGTGTTCAGAGTAAAGAATATATAAATGAGTTTGTAAAAGGGGGATATACATATATACATTTATCTATTAGATAACTCGGATATTTAAAACTGTGTGTTTTTTTTTTGGAACCCTACCGTCGTTAGATAATTTTGAAATGGAATGATTAAATCGTTTTTTAATCTCGCGATGCTGTTAAACGAAAAAGTTTCGTTCATAACACTGTGAGACAAATGGTAGGGGTCAGTGATCGGGAAGAGTTCAAACTACCGGGGAAAGTTATATCGGTAAAAAAGAAGTTATACGTGTCCCGGTGTTTTGCTGGGTCACTTCTAGGAATCGAGATATATCGATTTAAAGTTAGTAACTATCATATAGGGGAAATTGTCACCTTTTGTGGTATTTTTTTTTACATAACTCGAGAACCACTAGTCCGATTTTGCTCAAACAAATTTAAAAAATTTAAAAATTACAATTCCTTTAATCTGTTCATATAACGTTTTTCTATATAATCAACAGTTTTGCCGGTAAAAATAAATGTATGAAGAAAAAATATATTTTTTGCCTAAAATATTAAATATTTTTATTTTTTAAATTCATAAAAAATCCAAAACGGAAAAAAGGCAAGTCGTATTACTTTCACGCAAAGTCACATAATCAAAAAAAAAAAAAAGACCACCAAAGGTGACAATTTCACCTATATGATAGTTGCTAACTTCAAATCGATATATCGCGATTCCTAGACGTAACCCAGCGAAACGCCGGGCCACGTATAACTTGTTTTTGACCGATATAACATTTCCCGTTGGTTTCATCCCATCCCGATTTTGACTGTCGCATAGTGTAATGAATAAAACTCCTTCCGTATTAAGCATTATACTAGAAAAGTGCAGCTAAATAAAACAGCTAATCGAATAGGCAGCTAAACGGAATGTACCGTAATAGAATAATTTTAACTTAGAAATTTGATCGTTACCTTAATGTATCTAATATTAATAATGGAACAAAATTTGTAGTACAAGTGATGATCAATATATATTAGTTATAGCACGATAAAGCCAAAAGTATGGCTCCTAAGGATGCCTTAAGCTGATGCCAGATAAAACTTTGTAGCTTTGCGTGACATTTATAACTTTGCCAGCAAAGCGCCAGACGCAAAAGGTATGCCACAATGAACGCCAAGAAAGCAATTTTGTAGCGCTGTTTTACTCGTAAAAGTTGCTGTGGATTTTATATATTTTGCTTTAAAATTATCAGCAATGTAATTAAGTTTTATGTTTCTGCATGAAACCCCGAATTTGGACGAAACAAAATAAATTTTAAACCGGCTGATTGTCAAAGCGCGCAAAAAGATGGGAGTTGGCCATCTTTTCGCTTCGCGCTGCAGCTTCAACGATTTATGTGGCATGCTTTGTGCATTTTCATACAATTCATCTTATCTGTCAAAGCGAATCTGTCACGTAAAGCGAAGCAAAAGTTTTATGTGGCATCAGCTTTAATGTAAACAAAGAAAATAGTTTGTCTCCTTTAAATTATGCTGAACTGAATATTTGTATTAAATTCTGCTTTATATTTTGATTTGTTTACTCCGAACGACGTCGGGTGCTCTGCTAGTATATGATATGATCGTCTTCGTGCGTCTTATGATAATTGACGATTTATTGATGTTTTGCTAGCACTTCGGCAAAGCAAATCAAATCAGTTGCTGCTGAGACTTTACAGGCTAACCTAATATTCGCGGCTTGCGTTTTGGTACGCATGCCGTCGAATTTGTTTTTTTGCGTCACCCGAAATTGACTTGCATGCGTTTGCATTTGATTTCATTGAGCGAAACGTCAAATCAAAATGTCACGCAGAACAAAAATTGGATATTGAGTTAGCTTCATACGCACGCCGTTCAATTTCGGTTGATCTCATACAAGTTGCATGTGCATGAGAAATTTTTGACAATAAATTGGCGGCGTGCGTGAATATTAGGTTAGCCTGTTACTGCGCAACTATTCGAATAATGCACACATAAAATATTTCGGGAGGAATGGGAAATATATTTTTTTGCATAGATAACATGGATGGGTGTGCGCAATGCGTGATCTGCTATCGCGTTTTGAATCGCAATGCTATGCCTTGTTTAAAAATACATTACACACTGTGTGATAGTCATTTTGAAAAGGTTAAAGAGGGTGATCGACCACTGAAGCTTTTAGAATTAAAAGCAGCGTTCTTTATTAAATTTTTGGTTGGTGAAAGTAATATACATCAACACGAAGATTATCAATGTCTATCAGAAAATGATTTTCTATCAGAAAACGATAGATAATTTCTAAAAAAGCATCTTATTCTGTCGCTTTGGCTTTTTATTTAGAATTTCTAGAAAAGTTTTAGGTATGCAGTTTTATAGCCCATTAAAATTTAGTAGCTCAAAGTGCAAATTTCAAGCGCTAGGAAATCGCGTTGATTTTTAATGATTGGAAATTTCTTTTATATGGAAGAAAATGCCTAGCACCGTCAGCAAAAAAAAGATAAACATTAAATAAACAAAAATATAAATAGCCAAAACTGGTTAAACTGTCAATTAACTTAATCAGCTGAGCATAAGTGCATATAACATTTTTATAAATTTATTTATTTGAATCTACCACATTGTCTTGGAATGCACCACAGTTTTTCATGCTTATTTATCACTAAGAAAACTTGTTGCGTCCGAACACTCTCAACAGCAACTGATTTGATTTGCTTTGCCGAAATACCAGCAGTGTTTCCACTGCGTTAACCCTTATAGTATCCGCCAAAAACTTAAAAATGTATCCAAATGTATCCATCTCCGAAAAAAGTATCTCGGCATTTAAACATATTTGCTTTAAAAAGGTTAGTTCCCACAGTATAAGGATATGAGTAGTTTTCATTAAATTTTAGTCAAACCATAATTTAAAGACAATTATTGTCCAATGCATCAAAAATAGTCTTTTAAACTTTCCGTTTAACAACTAAAATATAAAAAATCCTGAAAGAATATATTAAAATTTGTCTTATAGTATTTATTATTAAATAAATATTGTACATAAATACATAAGAAGCAATAAAAAGTAACATAAGGGATTCAGTACATATTTTTGATAAGGTACATATATAAGGTACATTTTACGACATATGTAATTGTGTTTGTATTGCTATTAAAACCTTTTTAAGCGATTTAAAACAAATGAAATACATAAATATTCAGTTCTCTTTGCGAATAAAACTTTTTAAATCATTTAAATATATTCATTTTTGAGCGTTTTTGAAAACATTATGCTTTCAACCATTTCCAATGAGAAACGATTTGATTTGTCATTCTTTATTAATTTTAAGTCAGAAAAAGTGCGTTCTGCGGCAGCAGAACTGTGTGGCAGACTAAGAATATTCAGCGCAAATTCCACTAGCTCACCGTATAAAGGCTTGTTTAAGGCATATTTTAAATAACTAATATTTCCCCAAAATGACTGAATGTTATCATCACGTTTTATGTTATTATTGAATTTTAGATACTGCCACTGAGAAAAAATTTTTTCCATTTGATTTGCTTTAAAAAAGTTAGGAAAGCGGTTTAACAAACTGAGGAATGTGGAACTTAAGCTTTTTTTAACTGACTTGAGTCAAGACATGAAATATTTTTAATATCATTGTTGAAATCAAATCTTTTTTTTATTTGAGTACAAAGTTCTATGTAAAAATGTCTTATATTATATTTGACAGTTAACAAATCAGGGCCTTCGAGCTTATTTCTTTTAAATAAATTCATGTGCTTCAACACTAATCTGTATTTCGCCAATGGGAAGATATATTTTTTCGTCATTGAAATCAATATTTTGAACTTCGGTCTCAAGGTGATCGCTCATAATAAAGTATGAACAAATTTGCTTATAATTGTTTTCAATACAGTTATACAGTCTATGTAGTCGATAAGATTCCGGCTGTAACTGTTCATTTTATTAACTATATCTAATGTATTCGACAAAAAATGGAAATATAGTTTCAAGCATGATAAAAACATAGCAAGGTATAACCGTTCTCTCAATTTGTCGGCCATGATTTTTTTTTGAAGTTTGCCAACATTTTAAAATCATATAAAAGTGAAAATAAAAAATTGAAATTGTACAAAATTGTTGTTGCTTGAGATTGAAAATGAAAATGTGTGTGTGAGTTTGTGGGTAAATTTAAAAATTAAATTGTTTGGAAACGTCAAGAATTTTAAAAGTGACTCTCAGCGGTTCTACCTTACTATATTTTTATCATGGTTTCAAGTATGGATTTCCAATTTTTTCTGCTATATATTTTGCGTCAAACTTACTATGAAAAATAATTGAAGCGCATTCCATTGAGATAATAGGCGATTAATCACGTTTTGAAATGACAACCAACGAACTTCTGACATTTAGGGGACAATAGACCTAAGATCGCAGTGCACAGTCTGTAACATTCTATCTATCTATCTTCTAACTTCTGACATCATCAATATTTTGAGATTTTTAACTCCAGCATAGTCTTGAAATTCCTTGAATTCTTCTATTCCTTTTGCACTATGAGCAAAAAATGGGTACACTTCTCGAACCAATTTCTCGATGTCTATTGGTAGCAATTTGCAAGCGTGTGACGCACATAAATGCAGCGGGTGGCAGACACACCCCATCAAAAAAAAATTTTGATTAACTGATTTGAACCTCGAAAAAAGTCCAGTTAATTCCCCAGTCATAACACCTGCATTTTCAGTTGCCAATCCAATCATGTTTTCAAATGGTATGTTGAGGCTTAAAATATGGTTCTGAATGGCCAGAAATATGGACTCAGCTGTGCCCAATTTTAAATGGTTGAGACCAAAAGAAATATCTGCAGTTTTCTGTTGCAATTTATAGAAATATCTCGCAACTAAAGTTAACGCTTTACTTGTACTCACATCAGTTGTTTCATCTAAATCAATGAAAATTTGTGTACTTTTAAAGCCACACTTATTTTAGTTTTTGCTTGTGCCGATAAGGTGTCTTTAATAATGTAGGATGCTTTAGTTCGCTTGCATTTTATGCACTTCGCAATTTATGAATCCGGAAAACATTTTGCAAACAGGTCAGGCAAATGATCAAAAATTGATATGGGCAAATGGTGAGCCAGCACAAGATTTGTCCTGTGCAACGGTGTCTCATCATGTCGACGCAAATGAGGTGCTAAATTACACAAAAATTTGTCACACAAAACGCCATATGCTTTGTCTTGCCTCTGCTCGAGCCATGGGAACATCCTCAGCCACTGCTCTCGAAAACAACGTTTGCGCTTTTTTGAGGAGGATGGATGCGGTCTAAAAACAAGATAGTGGTATTATTACTACTGAACTCTTACATTTGCACATATTTAAAATTAGCTTACCCTTCTTCGGACTCGGACGAACTTATGACTTCGTTGCTCACACAAGTGTTTTTAGTTATTTTAACAAACCAGAAAAATTGTAAATATCAATGAATGATATTTCTTAATAGTAGAAATACTTTAGCTATCACTACGGCAACCATATTAACCAACATAAAATAAAGGACATTTTTTTCAAAATGATAAAAGTATCGTAATTTAAATCAAACATTTACTAGTACATTATATTATCTAATTGTACAAGTTTCCCTTTTTTAAAGACGCTTGGATCATTATTTTGTTATGAAAGCTTATAAAACTAGTAAGAGACCAGTTGAGCACGAATTTTGAAAGTGCAGAAAAAGTAGCAATTTTGAAGAATATCGATTCTCCTGTTCCAGTTAATAAATGTTACATAATTGTAAGGTAACCGGGTTTCGAAACTTTTAATTCTAAGTTATATGAAATACCCTGTTAATTGAGTATGTTCAATGTATAGTATTAAGACAAGATAGAAAATGACAGATGGAACGTTCTGCAAGTCAGACTCGGCCATTTTGACGACATCAATAAAGGAGAGCGGAACACAAAAGGGTTTGCTAATTTAAATCGGAGAATTGCCACGAGATCCGAGCTGGAAAAGTAAAGTTTTTAAAGCTCAGGTGTGGTACGAATTCCCCAAAACCTTTCTGAGCCATTATTTCGCCGGAACAGCCAAGTAAAAAGTGGTAAATATGCGTAGACGCTTTACACGCGGTGTACTTCAGAGTACACTGAGAACTGCCGGTGTCCAATTTGAGCCCGACGCATCAATGCAGCGATTGAGAACGCTGTATAATGACATTACAACGTTCACTATGCCGGAAGGAGACTTCGGGTTTAACATTAATTCGCCCACAGCAGAATCAGAAGATGAGGAAGAAAACACCGCCGGTACCACCATATCCGACACCACCGCTGCCACTGCCGTTGCCGCTGCCACCTCTGTCCAAAGCGTAATCGCTGAATCCGCTGTCGGAACCTCCAAAACCGCCGCTAACACCAAATCTGACACCGCTGCCACCTCGGTCCAAAGTGCACCCGCTGTCGAGACCGCCGCTCCCTCGGAATACGCCACAGGCAAAACACCTACCCCTATGGTAAAGACCGCTGCCGCCGTAGCACCCACCTCAGAAACTACTGGCGCTAAAACAACCACCAATGATTCAGATGGTAAAGATATGCCATCCGCAAAGTTTGAATCACCTAAGGCTACCTAAGGCAAAATTTGAATCACCTAAGGCCACCACTGCTAGTTCCCAAACATTTACGCCAACTCCAGCCGACGACGGCAAACGTTCACATGACGCTGCAATCACCTCGGATACCAGTGCACCAGCACCAAATAACTTAACAGATGATCGGGGTCGGGAAATTAGCTAGCTGGAAAGTGAATTGAAAATCCTGAAAATGCGCCGCGAGTTAGCCGAACTGCGAGAACACGTACGCTCCACAGGGTATAGACGAATTCACTTCGACGAATTGGAAGCTGCCGTGCCGAAATTTAGCGGGGACGGTCACTATTGCATTGACAAATGGCTTATGCAATTTGAAGACTACGTTGAGGTGAGCTGTTACAGCGAACGAGACAAATGTTTGGCATTGAGGCGCAGTCTAACTGGAACGGCAAAAGAATTCGTTAACAATTTGGGGCAAGTGGAATTTAGTTCTCTAAGGGCATCACTATGCAAGATGTTCCGCCGCACAATTACACTGCAAGAAATTTACCGTCAGCTGCGTCTCCGTCAACTGAAGCCATCTGAGACATGTATTATCTATGTGGTAGCTATGCAATCGATTGCCTCCAAAGCCGACATCGCCGAAGAAGAGTTGGTAGACATCATTATTGATGGCATACCAGACGCTAGCAACAATATAAGTGTCTCGTATGGCGCAACTACAATCGAGGACTTAATCCACCGTTTGGACCGCTACGAACGTCGGCGCATGAAAGCAGCGGCACCGAAACAGGCAGCCGAAAATAACTATTACGTCTACCGCCGCTCCAACGTCAGATTTATCAACCGTAAGATGCTTCAATTGCTCCAGATTCGGGCACTACCAAAGCTCGTACCCCAACCCGCTGCGATCACCAGGCTCCTGCTTCAGCTGCCATCAGATGGGTCATAGACACAAGGATTGCCCGAACAAACGGAACCAACTCGGGTGCATTGCATCGGTATCATCTGACTCGTTAAGAAATGATGACCTATTGGAGGCAAAGCAATGGGTAAGTGTGGCTTTCAATAGACCAGATCGAATCAGAAAGGTAAATTTTACAAATATTCTGTCTCTTTTTGACTCCGGTAGTCCGATTAGTTTGGTCCAACGCTCAAGAGTACCGCCAACTCGTCCACTACCACACGACGCACTGCCAACCAAATTTTTTTGAGTAGGTAAAAGCCGACTCCTTTCGTATGGGACTTACCCATGTGCGGTGAAATTCCGAGGCAAAATTAATTTAATCGATCTAATGGTAGTTCCAGATGAGGTATTGGCACATCCGATTATCCTGGGACGAGATTCAATGCGTAAACTTAATATACACTTAATTCAATTGAAACGAATTACACTAAAATCAAATAATGAATTTTTGTTAAAATTAAATAAAACTATTGATGTACGGTGCAACAATGAATTAAAACGAACTGAAGAACACTGTTGTGTGTCTACAAATAATTAGTGAGTAAGGTCAGTAATGTAAAC
>NW_023459246.1:24775-28487 GCF_013731165.1 Rhagoletis pomonella | reverse complement strand
GTTTGGTCCAACGCTCAAGAGTACCGCCAACTCGTCCACTACCACACGACGCGCTGCCAGCCAAATTTTTTGGAGTAGGTAAAAGCCGACTCCTTTCGTATGGGACTTACCCATGTGCGGTGAAATTCGGAGGCAAAATTAATTTAATCGATTTAATGGTAGTACCGGATGAGGCATTGGCACGTCCGATTATCCTGGGACGAGATTCAATGCGTAAATTTAATATACACTTAATTCAATTGAAACGAAATACACCAAAATCATATAATGAATTTTTGTCAAAATTAAATAAAACTATTGATGTACGGTGCAACAATGAATTAAAAAGCACTGAAGAACACTCAAACTCTGCGGTCTCTGATTCGATTCTGGTAAATATGGGTTCTAGTGACTGGGTTGGGAAAATACATACAAATGATAAGGTTTAAACTAACAGCAATAGCGATAAAGTCATAAGCGAAATGTGTGCCATTGATGAAACAATCCTTCAGTCAGACTTAGATATATACGGTAGGATAGATACGGCCAGCTTCGAAAGCATTATAGATGTCATTAAGAATTATTATTTGTCTCCAATAAACATAAAAAGAAAACCTTACGATTACAAAATGCAGATTCGACTGACGGACGATACCCCGTTTCATTGCTTTCCACGACGCTTATCCTTCCAAGATCGAGAAGAGGTTCTTAAGATTACTAGAGACTTAATTGACAGACAGATAATTCGACCAAGTAATTCCCCTTATGCCTCGGTCATCGTTCTAGTGAAACAAAAAAATTGTGAAACTCGTATATGCATAGACTATAGGGCCTTAAACAAGAAAACGGTAAGAGATAACTTCCCCCCTACCGCTTATCGAAGATTGCGTTGAATACATGGAAAAAATGGTTTACCTTGTTGGATCTGAAAGACGGATTCAACCAGCTAGCAATGGACGAAGATTCTTTCCAAAGACGTCATTTGTCACCCCGCATGGACAGTTCGAATATTTAAGAATGCCTTCCGGCTTGAAAAATGCCTCTGCTAACTTTCAGAGGTATGTCTACAACATTTTTCGAGACTTGATAGACGAGAAAAAAAATAATAGTTTATATAGATGACATATTGGTAGCTTCCTCAGACTTTGAAAGCCATGTCGAATGCCTGAAAGAGGTACTTCAAAGAGCTTACGAAAAACAGTTAGAGTTTAAACTGAAAAAGTGCAAATTTGGCTATCAAGAAATTGCATACTTAGATTACCTGGTCAGCCCCTTGGGAATACAACCATGCCACTCACACATTCGCACAATTGCTCAATACCCGGTCCCTAGGAACCAAAACGATCTTCGTTCGTGTTTAGGGCTTTTCTCCTACTTCCGCAAATTCGTGCCCGCCTTCTCGAGAACTGCAAAGCCACTGCTGGATCTGTTACGGAAGGAAACAAGTTTTTCCTTCTCTGACGAGTGTATAAAAGCCTTCACTGAACTTAAGACTGCATTAACCTCGGCCCCTATATTGGCAATATATGATCGCAAAAGAGAAATAGGGCTTCATTGCGATGCTAGTAGCTACGGATTTGGTTCAATCTTGATGCAAAGATAGGACGATGGTAGGCTTCACCCGGTCGCTTACTTTTCGAAGTCGACCACAGCAGCCGAGTCGCGGTACCATAGTTTTAAACTAGAGACACTTTCAATTATATACGCACTAGGTCGATTCAGAATTTATTTAGAGGGAATTCCGTTTAAAATCATTACTGACTGCAACTCATTTAGGTTAACATTAGATGGGCATTAGAGTTGGAAAACTTTAATTACTCAATTCAACATAGAAGCGGTGTATCGTTAGGACATGTTGACGCTTTAAGCCGGCGCCCACTGTCTGAAAGGGAAAAAGCAGGATGCGCAATGGGTCAAGCCCTACGACCATAAACCCGATGCAAGTGACATGCAAATTTGTGAACAATCCTGTGCCCGAGGTCCGCCGCAGCCGAGACCGGAACACAAATTAGATTCCAATCGTCAATATGTTATGACTATGAAGCCCGAATTAAATCGTTATGTACTTCAGGAAATTTCAAGAAGGGGTGGGGATGCGGAATTTTGCAAACTAGACTTAATCGCGGCCGTGGACCCAAACGATTTGGATTTTCATATTCAAGTCGCCCAAAATCGGGATGGAAAACTTAGACACTTAATGAATAAGTTAGAAAAAGAGGAATTGGAAGAGTACATACTAGAGGACGGTTTAGTCTTTAGAAAAAAATCCGGGGTCTAGTCCTTTGTTGTGTGTTCCGGGGGAGATGCAAGAAAACGTAATTCACCTGATACATGAAAAAATCGGCCACCTAGGCGTTGAAAAATGCTATGACCAAATACGTAAGAACTATTGGTTTGAGAATATGAGAGAAAAGATACAACGATTTATACAAAATTGCATAAAGTGCGTCATATACTCGGCACCAGCACGCTCTAACGAGCACAACATGTTTAGTATTCCTAAAAAACCAATCCCCTTTGATACGATTCATCTCGATCACTTCGGACCGTTGCCCTCAATTAAATCGAAACGAAAACACATACTCGTTATGGTGGACGCATTCACAAAATTCGTTAAATTGTACCCAGTTAACTCTACGAGTACGAAGGAAGTCTGCTGCTCCTTAGAAAAATACTTTAATTACTATAGTCGACCGTGGCGGGTGATTACCGACAGGGGAACATGTTTTACCTCATATGAATTTAGTTATTTCCTGCTAAAAAATAATATCAGACACATTAAAGGGGCGACGGCTTCACCACAGGCAAACGGTCAAGTCGAAAGGGTAAATCGGGTGCTGAAAGCAATGCTTAGTAAATTAACTGAGCCAATTCAACACGCCGATTGGACGGCGAAACTGTCTCAAACGGAATATGCAATAAACAACACGGTGCACAGTACAATTAGGTGTACACCGAGCAAATTACTCTTCGGTGTAAATCACACAGGCTGTGTAGTGAATGAAATGACGGAACACTTGGAAGATAAGTTTCTCGATGGCACAAATAGGGATATTAACGAAACGCGAGAGAGCGCCTTTAATAGGATAGAGAAGTCGCAAGAATATAACACCCAATATTTCCTCAAACATAGTGTCCCAAGTAGAACCTGTTCTGTCGGAGTCTTTGTTGTGATAAGACACGTCGATACCTCGGTCGGTAAAAATAAGAAATTCGTGCAGAAATACCGTGGTCCGTATATGGTACATAAGATTCTACCGAACGATCGTTACGTGATTCGGGATATAGATAATTGTCAGCAAACACATTTACTTTATGACGGCATCGTTGAAGACCTAAAAATCCGCAAATGGCTCTTACCTGTCAATCAACCCGAAAGCCCTCAGTCACTAGAACCCATAAGTCACGGTTGCCCTGAGCTGCGGGATAAACCCTAAGCCTTGATTGTGGTCAATCAAGTTAGTCAGGTTGGCCGAGATGTAAGGTAACCGGGTTTCGAAACTTTTAATTCTAAGTTATATGAAATACCCTGTTAATTGAGTATGTTCAATGTATAGTATTAAGACAAGATAGAAAAATGACAGATGGAACGTTCTGCAAGTCAGACTCGGCCATTTTGACGGCGCCAATAAAGGAGAGCGGAACACAAAAAGGGTTTGCTAATTTAATCGGAGAATTTCCACGAGATCCGACTTGGAAAAATAAAGTTTTTAAACTAATATAGCTTGATATT
>NW_023459246.1:22535-24675 GCF_013731165.1 Rhagoletis pomonella | reverse complement strand
GTGTGGTAGTGGACGAGTTGGCGGTACTCTTGAGCGTTGGACCAAACTAATCGGACTACCGGAGTCAAAAAGAGACAGAATATTTGTAAAATTTGCCTTTCTGATTCGATCTGGTCTATTGAAAGCCACACTTACCCATTGCTTTGCCTCCAATAGGTCATCATTTCTTAAAGAGTCAGATGATACCGATGCAATGCATCCGAGTTGGTTCCGTTTCTTCGGGCAATCCTTGTGTCTATGGCCCATCTGATGGCAGCTGAAGCAGGAGCCTGGTGGTCGCAGCGGGTTGGGGCACGAGCTTTGGTAGTGCCCGAATCTGGAGCAATTGAAGCATCTTACGGTTGATAAATCTGACGTTGGAGCGGCGGTAGGCGTAATAGTTTTTTTCGGCTTGAGGGACGTAAGTGCGGCTGGCTGCCTCGGTGCCGCTGTTTTCATGCTCCGATGTTCGTAGCGGTCCAAACGGTGGATTAAGTCCTCGATTGTAGTTGCGCCATACAAGACATTTATGTTGTTGCTAGCGTCTGGTATGCCATCAATAATGATGTCCACCAACTCTTCTTCGGCGATGTCGGCTTTGGAGGCAATCGATTGCATAGCTACCACATAGCTAATACATGTCTCAGTTGGCTTCAGTTGACGGAGACGCAGCTGACGGTAAATTTCTTGCCGTGTAGTTGTGCGGCGGAACATCTTGCATAGTGATGCCCTTAGAGAACTAAATTCCACTTGCCCCAGATTGTTAACGAATACTTTTGCCGTTCCAGTTAGACTGCGTCTCAATGCCAAACATTTGTCTCGTTCGCTGTAACAGCTCACCTCCACGTAGTCTTCAAATTGCATAAGCCATTTGTCAATGCAATAGTGACCGTCCCTGCTGAATTTCGGCACGGCAGCTTCCAATTCGTCGAAGTGAACTCGTCTATACCCTGTGGAGCATACGTGTTCTCGCAGTTCGGCTAACTCGCGGCACATTTTCAGGATTTTCAATTCACTTTCCAGCTGGCTAATTTCCCGACCCCGATCATCTGTTAAGTTATTTGGGGCTGATGCACTGGTAGCCGAGGTGATTGCAGCGTCATGTGAACGTTTGCTGTCGTCGGCTGGAGTTGGCGTAAATGTTTGGGAACTAGCAGTGGGGTCCTTAGGTGATTCAAACTTTGGGGATGGCATATCCTTACCATCTAACTCGTTGGTGATTGTTTAGCGCCAGTAGTTTCTGAGGTGGGTGCTACGGCGACAGCGCTCTTAACCATAGGGGTAGGTGTTTTGCCTGTGGCGTATTCCGAGGGAGCGGCGGTCTCGACAGCGGGTGCACTTCGGACCGAGGTGGCAGCAGTGTCAGATTTGGTGTTAGCGGCGGTTATAATGGTTCCGACAGCCGATTCAGCGATTTCACTTTGGGCAGAGGTGGCAGCGGCAACGGCAGTGGCAGCGGTGGTGTCGGATATGGTGGTACCGGCGGTGTTTTCTTCCTCATCTTCTGATTCTGCTGCGGGCGAATTAATGTTAAACCCGAAGTCTCCTTCCGGCATAGTGAACGTTATAATGTCATTATACAGCGTTCTCTATCGCTGCATTGATGCGTCGTGCTCAAATTGGACACCGGCAGCTCTCAGTGTACTCTGAAGTACATCGCGTGTAAGGCGTCTACGCATATTAACCTCTTTTTAATTGGCTGTTCCGGCGAAATAATGGCTCAGAAAGGTTTTGGGGAATTCGTACCACACCTGAGCTTTAAAAACTTTATTTTTCCTAGTCGGATCTCGTGGCAATTCCCCGATTAAATTAGCAAACCCTTTTTGTGTTCCGCTCTCCTTTATTGGCGCCGTCAAAATGGCCGAGTCTGACTTGCAGAACGTTCCATCTGTCATTTTTCTACCTTGTCTTAATACTATACATTGAACATACTCAATTAACAGGGTATTTCATATAACTTAGAATTAAAAGTTTCGAAACCCGGTTACCTTACAGTAGGAAACTCAATGAGATCTTCGCTCACCTAGTTATCAAACAACAAATCAATTTTAATACGCGGGTTACCGAGAATTCCGAAACACTCATTGACTTGTTGTATACTAATAGCAGAGAGGTATCATATGAAAAGTTGGAACAACATAAAATATGGGACCATGAAACT
>NW_023459246.1:19879-22435 GCF_013731165.1 Rhagoletis pomonella | reverse complement strand
AAACCTTAACGTAATATCAAGCTATAGTAGGAAACTCAATGAGACCTTCGCTCACCTAGCTATGAAACAGCAAATCAATTTTAAAACACGGGTTACCGAGCATTCCGAAACATTCATTGACTTGTTGTATACTAATAGCAGAGAGGTATCATGTGAAAAGTTGGAACAACATAAAATATCGGACCATGAAACTATACTGTTTCGATGTAATGTAAATAAGCCTAAGCCAATTTCAAAACTTTCAGAAGTAACATCTTGGGATAGGTATAGCCCTGATACCTTATTTCATCTCTTGAGACAATGCATCATTGTGAGCTTACATAGTTTGGATACTCAGGGTATGCTGGAGTATATTAACCAAAGCATGATTTCGATCATGAATCAGTTAACCTATAGGAAAGAAAATCGTATCAAATTAAGAAATAAATGGTATGATAAAGAGTTAGTAGAAACCAATAAAATGAAGTTTAAGTTACATGAAAGGGCCACTTTGACAGGAGACTGGGCAGAATACAACGAGGCTAAAAAAAATTATAAAAAATTGATTAAAGTTAAAAAAATACAGCATCTTGGACACAATATTGAAGAAAATAGAAGCAACAGTCGACTAATGTGGAAGTACTTAAAAAATGTAGTCAATAATGCAGACAACAAAGAAAAAATCAAAGAAGTGCTAATAAGTGGCACGCTATACGATAGCAGCTGGGAAATCGCAGAGCATTTAAACAAATTCTTTGTAGACAGCATTATTGGGGTTAACAGTAATATACAAAACATTGGTGATTACTCAATCCAGCCGGCAAAATCCAAAAACGACATTTAAATTTGAAGAAGTTAGTGCGGAAGATATCATCCAAATTGTTGAGAAATTTAAGAGAAAAATTGGTGGAAATAACTTACTATCGGAGGGTGTCATTAAAGACTCAGTTGAATACATGGGCAATTTTTACGCGTTATTAATAAATAAGAGTCTGCAATCTGGAACTGTACCGAACGAATGGAAAACCTCGACAATAGTTCCAGTGAAAAAAGTAAGAAATGCGATAAAAGCTGAGGAGCTTAGGCCAATTAATACCCTTCCCAATATGGAAAAATTCTTAGAGACGGTTGTAAAAAACCAATTGGTACATTATGTTCAGTGCAATAATATACTCTTAAAAGAGCAATCAGGGTTCAGGGCTAAGCATTCTTGTGAGACTGCCCTGAACTTTGTATTGTCACAATGGAAGGAGGACCTTTCCTCCAAGAGGAATGTCTTAGCGGTGTTTATTGACCTGAAAAGAGCCTTTGAGACTATTGACAGGACTAGAATGTTGAAAAAACTTGAAGCTATTGGTATAGAGAATATTGAGCTGGCTTGGTGTCGAAGTTTTTTCTCAGATCGTAAGCAACAAACAGTGATTGAGTCAAAAATGTCAAAAACGGTTGCAGTAAATATCGGTCTGCCTCAAGGATCGGTTCTCGCCCCAATACTTTTTAACATTTACATTAATGACATACATACAGTACTGAAATACTGTAAAATAAAACTGTTCGCGGATGATACGCTTCTAACCAATAGTGACAGAAAATCAGATATGAAAAGCTCGAGGAGGTAAAAACATTAAATACCTAGGTATATACATTGATAATAAGTTAAAATTCAATGAGCATTTTGATTATGCAGTAAATAAAATTGCTAAAAATTGGTCTCATGAAAAGATCATGTAAGTACCTAGGAAGAAGATATAAAACACTAGAGTATTAGTCCATAATAGAACCACACTTCATATATTGTCCAACGATCTTTTTCCATGGCAAGCGATACACAAATCGACAAGTTACAAATAATGCAAAACACAGCAATGCGATTTATACTGAATAAGCGTCACGATGCACCTATACGAGAGATGCTCGCCGATATGAACTGGCTGAGTGTTAAGCAGCAAGTTTTTTATCACGCCATGTAATTCGTATTCAATATAAAGAATGGTCGGTTGCCGGACTACCTGAGCGACAATCTCAGATATATAAATGATACTCATTCATACATACTCAGGGAAAATAATAGCTTTAGATTGCCGCGATATAGGAAGTGGATAAAATGAACATATTCTACAAAGGACTAAAGTGTTTTAACGAACTACCGCCACAAACAAGAAATTGTGAAAGCATTGCCAGCTTCCAGAGATCATTACTTGACCACTGTCGAACACTACCTATCAGGTAGAGGCTCGGCATGGAAACAAATCCTTTCCATCCGGCCGGGTTGCTCTGGATCCAATCCACTCAGACAGCTTGCTGAATCTGCAAATCTTGACAGAGTCGAAACACCAATCCCCGAAGCACCGTCCTCCTACCCTATCAAACAGTTCTGCTCTGGATCTAGTCCATTCAGACAGCGTGTATAACATCGGAAATCCTGATCGAATCGAACCAACAATATGAGAAGTAAAGGTGCAGATTGAAACTAGTGCTTTCCAACTGCCCTAACAACTGAAGCAGCCAGGTGATAAGAAAGGTGCAGATTGGAAACTAGTGCTTTCCAACTGCCCTAACAACTGAAGAAACAATGTG
>NW_023459246.1:18104-19779 GCF_013731165.1 Rhagoletis pomonella | reverse complement strand
TCACCCATTGTAACTAATTCCGGTGTACTCATCTGTAAGAATGCACAACACGTTTAGTTACTCGAATGCCATCAAATTGATGTGATCATCTTGTCGAAGACCGCTCCGAATATTTATTTTATTTATTTATTTATTTGTTACAGTCTTACGACTTAATAATACAACTATGATATTCGTACATATGTATATGAATTATAATGTTCTTATTGCAAAAATTATCAATTAAATATAAAATTATGTATACAAAAACTATATATATTATATTACATATGTCTATATTGGGCCACATGAATAAAAATATGCAATTGGCCCCTCCAACAAGTTCCGACCTTCCACTTCAATTTATTTGAAAAATCGAGTACAAGGTCGAAAATTCCCAGAAAACGCAATTGCAGTTCCCAATCATACGGCAGAGCAGGCAAATTAGGCAAGTGGTCTGAGCAGGCAAGTTCCAGGCCATATTGTTAGGGCAGTTGGAAAGGACTAGTTTCCAATCTGCACCTTCCCATCTCATATTATTGCCACAATTGTTAGTGCAGTTGGAAAGCACTAGTTTCCAATCTGCACCTTTCCTTCTCATATTATTGCTTCAGTTGTTAGGGCAGTTAGAAAGGACTAGTTTCCAATCTGCACCTTCACTTCTCACATTGTTTCTTCAGTTGTTAGGGCAGTTGGAAAGCACTAGTTTCCTATCTGCACCTTTCTTCTCACCTGGCTGCTTCAGTTGTTAGGGCAGTTGGAAAGCACTAGTTTCCAATCTGCACCTTTACTTCTCATATTGTAGCTTCAGTTGTTTGGGCAGTTGGAAAGGACTAATTTCAAATCTGCACCCTCACTTCTCATATTGTTGGTTCGGTTCGATCAGGATTTCCGATGTTATACACGCTGTCTGAATGGACTAGATCCAGAGCAGAACTGTTTGATAGGGTAGGAGGACGGTGCTTCGGGGATTGGTGTTTCGACTCTGTCAAGATTTGCAGATTCAGCAAGCTGTCTGAGTGGATTGGATCCAGAGCCGGATGGAAAGGATTTGTTTCCATGCCGAGCCTCTACCTGGTAGGTAGTGTTCGACAGTGGTCAAGTAATGATCTCTGGAAGCTGGCAATGCTTTCACAATTTCTTGTTTGTGGCGGTAGTTCGTTAAAACACTTTAATCCTTTGTAGAATATGTTCATTTTATCCACTTCTGTCCTATAAAACGGCAATCTAACGCTATTATTTTCCCTGAGTATGAATGAATGAGTTTCATTTATATATCTGATATTGTCGGTCAGGTAGTCCGGCAACCGACCATTCTTTATATTGAATACGAATTACATGGCGTGATAAAAAATTTGCTGCTTAACACTCAGCCAGTTCATATCAGCGAGCATCTCTCGTGTAGGTGCATCGTGACGCTTATTCAGTATAAATCGCATCGCTCTGTTTTGTATTTTTTGTAACTTGTCGATTTGTGTATCGCTTGCCATGAAAAAGATCGTTGGACAATATATGAAGTGTGGTTCTATTATGGACCTATAACTAGTGTTTTATATCTTCTTCCTAGGTACTTACATGATCTTTTCATGAGACCAATTTTTTTAGAATTTTTATTTACTGCATAATCAAAATGCTCATCGAATTTTAACTTATTATCAATGTATATACCTAAGTATTTAATGATTTTTAGCTCCTC
>NW_023459246.1:12654-18004 GCF_013731165.1 Rhagoletis pomonella | reverse complement strand
TCTTGGTTAGTTTTTTTGATGTTATCCATCACGCCTCTTATTTCTTTATTATGTTCCTTTTTCGATATCGCTTTTTTGCTCTATTTTATTAATTTATTTAGTCTCAGCTATGCTCATCATTTATTTGAGAGCATCATCCACATTAGAAATGTAAGTCATGCAGTCATCACACATGAGGCGCAAAAACTTACAATTTGCCAACCCTTGCAAACAGCAATCGTCTATTTGTGCACACGCAATTGTATTGTGGTACACTCTCCCACACACACCAGCACAGCTCACACCGGTTTCTCCTCTGATGCCTTTTCGACATCTTCCGCACTCCGTCATTCTCCCACTCACCGCTACGTTTTCTTTGTTTATAAGAGCGAACGAATTTTGTGTACGTATGTTTGTTTGGTTGCGTATATTTATTTTAATAATATTAATAGAGTTTATTTGTATACATCACTTTCGCAAAAGTATTTAAAATTTTTAAACATTTGTACCTATATGTACGTAATTTAAACTCTCACTAATATGTGTCTTTTAACACTTTTCGACGAGCGATCAAAAAACACGTCCGTCAGCTTTGACGTTAAACTTGCAAAAGGCATGTTTCAATTCGTCGCTGGACCAAGGGTGCCGAGCGGTAAAATGCCGGCGCAAGGCTTCGAGTGCTAAGCGGGCTTCACATGTTCATAAGAACATGTTCTTTTAAAATGCTTACCTTATTTTAATCCGTGCTATGTTGTTGCCCAAGTGAACGTTGAAAGCGTACTGAAATAAGAAGGTCACGTGCCGCCCACGTTGCCTGTCCTGTCAAACAAAGACAAACACAGGGTTGTTACAGCAACGCCTAGTCAACTACCACAGTCACGCACAAGGGTGCAGGGTTGCTCAGTGAACATTGAAAGGGGTAATCATAAGTTTGGTTTAAGCGTACTCTCAAACACCTAAATGTGCTACTCTTCCATGCAAATTTCTGTAATGTGCTACTCTTCTACGCGAATAGTGAAATGTGCTAGTCTTCCACGCGAAAATCTGAAATGTGCTACTTTTCGACGCGAATAATGAAATGTGCTAGTTTTCGACGCGAATAGTGAAACGTGCTAGTCTTCTACGGTAATTTGAGATGTGCTACTCTTCGTTGGGAGAGCCCTCCTTCTTTGGCACCACAGAAAAGAGAATTCTACTGCCTGAGGGTTATAATCCCTATAGCGTTATACATAGCGTTAAGTGTAGTTATTTACATCTTTGTTTAGTAAAAAAATGTTTTTTTTTTCAAAAAATATATATATTTTGTTCTATTACATGTTTTTGTCCACATAAAGTATATTCATATGAAGATTAGAAAAAAGTTGTATTTACCTTTTCAACCATACCAATTTTTTAAAATTCGGTCAGGAATTTTTTGAGATATAGACATTTTAAATTTTCGAAAACTCCGCGTTCACCCCTCCATATCACCGTAAATATAAGTTTGCGCCAAAAAAATTTTATACCAGTAAAATCAGGAAAAAGGGCTGACAGCATCCACTGTTTCGCACAATCCAGAAAATAAAGGTCGCGCCATTCGCGGACCGCTAACCCTTTCTTCGTCGATTTGACAGCATCCACCCATTCGCTGACGTCACACAATACTTTTGTTTGCTTTTTCTGGTTCGTGACATTGTAGGTTATTTCAATGTTTTGTTTTTTGTGAAAACTTATAAAAAATTTATAAATTAAAGAAAAAAAATTAGGTGCGCAGTGGTTAATTGTGCTAGTGTTAGTGCCAAAGGATCTGGGTGCTGTTTTTTGCTTTTCCGGCCGACACTGAGTTGGTGGAAAAGTGGATCCAGTTCTGCCGGAGACCAACGGATTTCAATGCCGGACCAGCGTCATCTGTGTAAAACACTTCACCACTGATGACTTCGAGAACGAGCTTCAATATAAAATGGGTAAGTTATACTATTTAATTCGCCAATACATGCTTATTGGATTTCGTGAGCATGGTGTGACTCGGAAGTAAATTTCACGAAAGGTAGCCGCCCTCATCGTAAATGTGAAACCCCCCGGAAGCTTATATTTTTTTACTTTTCATTAATACTGCATTTTATTAAAAGAAATGTTTTAAATTATGTTAGGCTACGCTACAAAGCGTAAACTAAAGCGGGGCGTTGTGCCGACAATTTTCAAGCCTGCTGCGGTAATACCAGATCCTGACAAGGAAGCCCAGCAGCAAGTGTACAAAATCATTGTGAGCGATCTACTGGAGCAAACATTAGCTCCTCTGTGTTTGTATACATAAAGGGCCCTTTTCCCGTCCGCAAAGAATTTACAAAGGGATCAAATGCTTTATATAAGCTTATCTGGGTCTACATACACAATACCATATATACACAAAAGGCCCTTTTCAGGGCCGCAAAAAATTAACAAAGAGATCAATTTTTGACTGTCGTGATAACGAATAAGAAATGTACATATCGTCGTCTAAAGTACAAAACCGCGTATCAACAAAATGCAAAACCGCGTATCATGATAATGCAAAACCCCGTATGTGAGGTTGCATAAATCACCACCAACTATTTTTTAATTGTGTGAAATTTCATAATAAAACTTTTATGTTAGCTTGTGAATTCCTTAAATACAACTTGCTTATATAAAACATCTCCCTAGTTTTTACATGTTAAAATGTTAACAAACATAACTGTTATGAATTTACTAAATTTGCCGCAATTTGTATTCTTTGTTTGCAAAGACCTATAAATTGAATCCGGCATCAGATCATATGCAATAAACGGCAACATTTCATTACGATGTATTTTTTGTTTATTTGCTATTTGAAAATATAACACGTTCCCCTGATAAAGCCTTTTTTTTTAAATACATACCTTTTGCTTCCTACCGGAAATGTTAAGCCGTATGCATAAAAACTAAGCAATTGCTTTTTTCTTGAAATTGCATACCTTTCACTTAAATTTGTTTGAACATAATATTTGAATTATTAATAAACAAGCACATGTACTTATTGCCAATAACAATTTCTACTTTATTTAGTTTTAAACTTTTCTTTATATATTTGTGATTACATAAATCGGTTCTCGTTTTATTACACAGGATCATCTCTACTTTTTATAGAAAATTTTTTAAAAAAAGGGAAACTAAGTGAAGTAATTTTATTATTGGCAGAATTACTGCCTAACCCTACATGACTGCTTCTAAAAGCTATCGTGTTTCACGTGGCATATAAGACTCAATTTCATTATTACATTAGTGTGATTTATATGTATGTATATGAATAGGATATTATATATTTATGTATTTAAAAACCCACAACTTTAAGACCGCGCCTCTGAACTTGTTAAAATCTTGCCGTGTCACAAACATATTCGTTATTAGCACGCCCTGTTTCGCTGTACTCGAGCGAACAGTGTTAGCAGCAACTGGTGACTGCCCGAATTGATGCCGACGCGCTTTTTGTTGTTTGAGATTTTCTATACGCACTTCTAGGATCTGTTTGAAGTCAGTGCCCATGCTGGCTAATTTAGATTGTAACGCATACACCATGATGTAAGTCAATTCTTGAATCTCTTGCGGTCGATCGTCAAAAAGACTCTTCTTTTTGGCCACTGCAAAAGAAAAGGTAAAGTAATATTTATAATTAAGAACACCTATTCATTTTATACTCACGCTTTGTCAATTTTTCCAACTTGGCATATACACTTGCTGTGTTTTTGCCATATATGTAATACTCATATATTGGCAGTAAGAGCTAGTACCTCCGAAAACACTACAGTACAGATATATCAATAAACACGTACGAATGAAAAGGAACACATACGTTTATAAATATACATGTACACAACACATATGCAAAAACGGCACTCGAGTACACAATACATTGACAAAAACGGTACTAGGCTGTCTCGCTTTGATTTCGGAATGCTTACACATTGAGAAGTTAGCTTACTGCCAATATAGAAGTATTACATATATGGTTTTTGCCAATATATTTGTGACCATCATAAATTCCTTTCTTTGGCATACGTCAATTGTTGCACCATAGCCTGTAAGAAATGCGTAAACATAATAATGTAAACATCTTCAAATGCATTTCTACTTCTAACTTACTTGTAAGTCTCTAATCTGTTGCTCGTACATAAATTGCGTCTGCGTCAAGGTCTTTATACGATTGCCGCCTTGGTTTACATTGGCCTTATCCGACAACTGGCGTATGATAAGCTGCGCCATTTCCAACTCATTTGACTTTTCTTTGAACAGATGTTCAACATCGGGAGCACGTTGCTGCATTACATCTAACAGCCTTTTCATTTCATCCAGATGAGCCGCTTGATGTGGCCAACACCCAAAAGGTTTGTTTACAAAGTGCATTTTTGAGTAGTTGAACAAATGTCAGTGGGCAGCCAGCGGGTCAGTTGCTGGCAGCAATTTGCAGGCTTGGGCCAGCGATTGTTGCGGCTGCCGGAAAAGTAGGTAAATAATGAAAGTAATTATATGTATAGCGGAGCAGGAGGTTTTCCCTTATTTTAAAAGCTTGGTTACTGATTTCACTAAATGACGACGATGCAACGATCACCGTGGAATCGTTCTGCCAATTGTTACCAGCAAATGACCCGCTGGCTGCCCGCTGGTATTTGTTCAATTACTGGAAAAATGCAAATCATTATAATGATTGCAGTGTTTTAACACTTTCCGCGATTTGCATTGCATTTAATAAGTACACATTCCTTACTTTTAAACAACCAATTTACCATTTAAAATTAAATAATTCCGTAAATCCGCGATTTATTATGCACTTTGCAAACACCCGATTTACATGATTCAAGCACTTGAAAGCAATTCTTGCTCATTCTCTTTTGTGTTTTCTATTTGCTTTTACACGTTTCAATTCTGTTGAATTCAAGTTTGTGGTTCTTTAAGTGGGAAGCAACGAAAATGCCAAAAGCAAAGAAAGAAAGTTGAAACGACTTGACGGTACATACGCATGTGTACTCGTCCCTTTTCTTCTCACCCCCTCTCTTCCACATGCGAGCAGAATTGAATTCAATACTTGAACTGTGTAAAAGCAGTCAAACAAACTTTTCAATTTCGCCCGAGCTGTTCGATTCTGCTTCTTTTTCTTATTGAATTCGTCTTTGCTCTCTCATTCTGGTATATTTTGACGTCATGGCCACTTGCTCTCAGCTCGATTGGCGCAATTTTGTATTCTGTCATTCTTGACTTTTTCGTTATGTTCTACCTTAACGGGCCGTATTCTGCACCTGCTCCTGCACTTATACCAAGATATTTTGTGACATGATTATCCCAAATCAATGTTATTGTGGAGACAGGGCATAATGGACCATCGATACTTTCGATAGTGCCA